>NC_091982.1:115647685-115786466 GCF_044704955.1 Pristiophorus japonicus | reverse complement strand
CTCGCTCCCCCCTCTCTCGCTCCCCTCTCTCTCGCTCCCCTCTCTCTCGCTCCCCTCTCTCTTGCTCCCCTCTCTCTCGCTCCCCTCTCTCTCGCTCCGCTCTCTGTCACTCCCCTCTCTGCTCCCTCTCTGTTGCTCCCCTCTCTCTCGCTCCCCTCTCTCTCGCTCTACTCCTTCTCGCTCCCCTCTCTCGCTCCCTCTCTCTCTCTCCTCTCTCTCTAGCTCCCCTCTCTCTTGCTCCCCTCTCTCTCATTCCCCTCTCTCTCTCTCCCCTCTCTGTCGCTCCCCTCTCTGCTCCCTCTCTGTTGCTCCCCTCTCTCTCGCTCCCCTCTCTGCTCCCTCTCTGTCGCTCCCCTCTCTCTCGCTCCCCTCTCTCTCGCTCCCCTCTCTGCTCCCTCTCTCTCGCTGCCCTCTCTGTCGCTCCCCTCTCTCTCGCTCCCCTCTCTGCTCCCTCTCTCTCACTCCCCTCTCTGTCGCTCCCCTCTCTGTCGCTCCCCTCTCTGCTCCCTCTCTGTCGCTTCCCTCTCTGCTCCCTCTCTGTCGCTCCCCTCTCTCTCGCTCCCCTCTCTCTCGCTCCCCTCTCTCTCGCTCCCCTCTCTCTCGCTCCCCTCTCGCTCCCCTCTCTCTTGCTCCCCTCTCTGCTCCCTCTCTGTAGCTCCCCTCTCAGTCGCTCCCCTCTCTCTCGCTCCCCTCTCTCTCACTCCCTTCTGTCTCGCTCCCCTCTCCGTTCCCTCTCTGTCGCTCCCCTCTCTCTCGCTCCCCTCTCTGCTCCCTCTCTGTCACTCCCCTCTCTGTCGCTCCCCTCTTTCTCGCTCCTCTATGTCTCGCACCTCTCTCTCTCGCTCCCTCTCTCTCGGTCCCCTCTCTGTTGCTTCCCTCTCTGTCGCTCCCCTCTCTTTCACGCCCCTCTCTGTTGTTCCCCTGTCTCTCGCTCCACTCTCTCTCGCTCCCCTCTCTCTCGCTCCCCTCTCTCTCGTTCCCTTCTCTCTCGCTCCCCTCTCTCTTGCTCCCCTCTCTCTCGCTCCCATTTCTCTCGCTCCCCTCTCTGTCGCTCCCCTCTCTGCTCCCTCTCTGTTGCTCCCCTCTCTCTCGCTCCCCTCTCTCTCGCTCCCCTCTCTCTCGCTCCCTCTCTGTCGCTCCCATCTCTCGTTCCCCTCTCTCTCATTCCCCTCTCTCTCGCTCCCCTCTCTGTCGCTCCCCTCTCTGCTCCCTCTCTGTTGCTCCCCTCTCTCTCGCTCCCCTCTCTCTCACTCCCCTCTCTCTCGCTCCCCTCTCTATCGCTCCCCTCTCTGCTCCCTCTCTGTCGCTCCCCTCTCTCTCGTTCCCCTCTCTGTCGCTCCCCTCTCTCTCGCTCCCCTCTCTGCTCCCTCTCTGTCGCTGCCCTCTCTGGCGCTCCACTCTCTCTCGCTCCCCTCTCTGTCGCTCCCCTCTCTGTCGCTCCCCTCTCTATCGCTCACCTCTCTCTCGCTCCCCTCTCTGCTCCCTCACTGTCGCTCTTCTCTCTCTCGCTCCCCTCTCTGTCGCTCCCTTCTCTCTCTCGCTCCCCTCTCTGTCGCTCCCCTCTCTCTCGCTCCCCTCTCTGTCGCTCCCCACTCTGCTCCCTCTCTGTCGCTCCCCTCTCTGCTCCCTCTCTGTCGCTTCCCTCTCTGTCGCTCCCCTCTCTGCTCCCTCTCTCTCGCTCCCTTCTCTGTCGCTCCCCTCTCTGCTCCCTCTCTCTCGCTCCCCTCTCTCTCGCTCCCCTCTCTATCGCTCACCTCTCTCTCGCTCCCCTCTCTGGCGCTCCACTCTCTCTCGCTCCCCTCTCTGTCGCTCCCCTCTCTATCGCTCACCTCTCTCTTGCTCCCCTCTCTGCTCCCTCACTGTCGCTCTTCTCTCTCTCGCTCCCCTCTCTGTCGCTCCCCTCTCTCTCGCTCCCCTCCGTCTCGCTCCACTCTCTCTCGCTCACCTCTCTCAAGCTCCCCTCTCTGTCGCTCCCTTCTCTCTCTCACTCCCCTCTCTGTCGCTCCCCTCTCTCTCGCTCCCCTCTCTGTCGCTCCCCACTCTGCTCCCTCTCTGTCGCTCCCCTCTCTGCTCCCTCTCTGTCGCTTCCCTCTCTGTCGCTCCCCTCTCTGCTCCCTCTCTCTCGCTCCCTTCTCTGTCGCTCCCCACTCTGCTCCCTCTCTCTCGCTCCCCTCTCTGCTCCCTCTCTCTCGCTACCCTCTCTCTCGCTCCCCTCTCTCTCACTCCCTTCTCTCTCGCTCCCCTCTCTGTTCCCTCTCTGTCGCTCCCCTCTCTCTCGCTCCCTTCTCTCTCGCTCCCCTCTCTGTTCCCTCTCTGTCGCTCCCCTCTCTCTCGCTCCCCTCTTTCTCGCTCCCCTATGTCTCGCACCTCTCTCTCTCGCTCCCTCTCTCTCGCTCCCCTCTCTGTCGCTTCTCTCTCTGTCGCTCCTCTCTCTGTCGCTCCCCTATGTCTCGCACCTCTCTCTTTCGCTCCCTCTCTCTCGCTCCCCTCTCTGTCGCTTTCCTCTCTGTCGCTCCCCTCTCTCTCACTCCCCTCTCTGTTGTTCCCTCTCTCTCGCTCCACTCTCTCTCTCGCTCCCCTCTCTCTCGCTCCCCTCTCTGCTCCCTCTCTGTCGCTTCCCTCTCTGTTGTTCCCCTCTCTCTCGCTCCCCTCTCTCTCGCTCCCCTCTCTGCTCCCTCTCTGTTGCTGCCCTCTCTCTCGCTCCCCTCTCTGTTGCTGCCCTCTCTCTCGCTCCCCTCTCTCTCGCTCCCCTCTCTCTCGCTCCCCTCTCTGCTCCCTCTCTGTTGCTGCCCTCTCTCTCGCTCCCCTCTCTGTCGCTCCCCTCTCTCTCGCTCCCCTCTCTCTCGCTCCCCTCTCTCTTGCTCCCCTCTCTGCTCCCTCTCTGTAGCTCCCCTCTCTGTCGCTTCCATCTCTCGTTCCCCTCTCTCTCGCTCCCCTCTCTCTTGCTCCCCTCTCCCTAGCTCCCCTCTCTCTTGCTCTCCTCTCTCTCATTCCCCTCTCTCTCGCTCCCCTCTCTGCTCCCTCTCTGTTGCTCCCCTCTCTCTCGCTCCCCTCTCTCTCGCTCCCCTCTCTATCGCTCCCCTCTCTGCTCCCTCTCTGTCGCTCCCCTCTCTCTCGTTCCCCTCTCTGTCGCTCCCCTCTCTCTCGCTACCCTCTCTGTCGCTCCCCTCTCTCTCGCTACCCTCTCTGTCGCTCCCCTCTCTCTCGCTCCCCTCTCTGCTCCCTCTCTGTCGCTGCCCTCTCTGGCGCTCCACTCTCTCTCGCTCCCCTCTCTGTCGCTCCCCTCTCCGTCGCTCCCCTCTCTGTCGCTCCCCTCTCTATCGCTCACCTCTCTCTTGCTCCCCTCTCTGCTCCCTCACTGTCGCTCTTCTCTCTCTCGCTCCCCTCTCTGTCGCTGCCCTCTCTCTCGCTCCCCTCCGTCTCGCTCCACTCTCTCTCGCTCACCTCTCTCAAGCTCCCCTCTCTGTCGCTCCCTTCTCTCTCTCGCTCCCCTCTCTGTCGCTCCCCTCTCTCTCGCTCCCCTCTCTGTCGCTCCCCACTCTGCTCCCTCTCTGTCGCTCCCCTCTCTGCTCCCTCTCTGTCGCTTCCCTCTCTGTCGCTCCCCTCTCTGCTCCCTCTCTCTCGCTCCCTTCTCTGTCGCTCCCCACTCTGCTCCCTCTCTCTCGCTCCCCTCTCTGCTCCCTCTCTCTCGCTACCCTCTCTCTCGCTCCCCTCTCTGTTCCCTCTCTGTCGCTCCCCTCTCTCTCGCTCCCTTCTCTCTCGCTCCCCTCTCTGTTCCCTCTCTGTCGCTCCGCTCTCTCTCGCTCCCCTCTTTCTCGCTCCCCTCTCTCTCGCTCCCCTATGTCTCGCACCTCTCTCTCTCGCTCCCTCTCTCTCGCTCCCCTCTCTGTCGCTTCTCTCTCTGTCGCTCCTCTCTCTGTCGCTCCCCTATGTCTCGCACCTCTCTCTTTCGCTCCCTCTCTCTCGCTCCCCTCTCTGTCGCTTTCCTCTCTGTCGCTCCCCTCTCTCTCACTCCCCTCTCGGTTGTTCCCTCTCTCTCGCTCCACTCTCTCTCTCGCTCCCCTCTCTCTCGCTCCCCTCTCTCTCGCTCCCCTCTCTCTCGCTCCCTTCTCTCTCGCTCCCCTCTCTCTTGCTCCCCTCTCTCTCGCTCCCCTCTCTCTCGCTCCCCTCTCTGTCACTCCCCTCTCTGCTCCCTCTCTGTTGCTCTCCTCTCTCTCGCTTCCCTCTCTGTCGCTCCCCTCTCTGCTCCCTCTCTCTCGCTCCCTTCTCTGTCGCTCCCCACTCTGCTCCCTCTCTCTCGCTCCCCTCTCTGCTCCCTCTCTCTCGCTACCCTCTCTCTCGCTCCCCTCTCTCTCACTCCCTTCTCTCTCGCTCCCCTCTCTGTTTCCTCTCTGTCGCTCCCCTCTCTCTCGCTCCCTTCTCTCTAGCTCCCCTCTCTGTTCCCTCTCTGTCGCTCCCCTCTCTCTCGCTCCCCTCTTTCTCGCTCCCCTATGTCTCGCACCTCTCTCTCTCGCTCCCTCTCTCTCGCTCCCCTCTCTGTCGCTTCTCTCTCTGTCGCTCCTCTCTCTGTCGCTCCTATATGTCTCGCACCTCTCTCTTTCGCTCCCTCTCTCTCGCTCCCCTCTCTGTCGCTTTCCTCTCTGTCGCTCCCCTCTCTCTCACTCCCCTCTCTGTTGTTCCCTCTCTCTCGCTCCACTCTCTCTCTCGCTCCCCTCTCTCTCGCTCCCCTCTCTCTCGCTCCCCTCTCTCTCGCTCCCCTCTCTCTCGCTCCCTTCTCTCTCGCTCCCCTCTCTCTTGCTCCCCTCTCTCTCGCTCCCCTCTCTCTCGCTCCCCTCTCTGTCACTCCCCTCTCTGCTCCCTCTCTGTTGCTCTCCTCTCTCTCGCTCCCCTCTCTCTCGCTCCCTCTCTCTCGCTCCCCTCTCTCTCGCTCCCCTCTCTCTCGCTCCCTCTCTGTCGCTCCCATCTCTCTATCGCTCCCCTCTCTGCTCCCTCTCTGTCACTCCCCTCTCTCTCGTTCCCCTCTCTCTCGCTCCCCTCTCTCTCGCTCTCCTCTCTCTCGCTCCCCTCTCTCTCGCTCCCTCTCTCTCGCTCCCCTCTCTCTCGCTCCCCTCTCTCTCGCTTCCCTCTCTCTCGCTCCCCTCTCTGCTCCCTCTCTGTCGCTTCGCCTCTCTCTCGCTCCCCTCTCTGCCGCTCCCCTCTCTCTCGCTCCCCTCTCTCTCGCTCCCCTCTCTGCTCCCACTCTCTCGCTCCCCTCTCTGCTCCCTCTCTGTCGCTCCCCTCTCTCTTGCTCCTCTCTCTGTCGCTCCCCTCTCTCTCGCTCCCCTCTCTCTCGCTCCCCTCTCTCTCGCTCCCCTCTCTGCTCCCACTCTCTCGCTCCCCTCTCTGCTCCCTCTCTGTAGCTCCTCTCTCTGTCGCTCCCCTCCCTCTCGCTCCACTCTCTGTCGCTCCCCTCCCTCTCGCTCCCCTCTCTGTCGCTCCCCTCTCTCTTTTCCCCCTCCCTGTCGCTCCCCTCTCTGCTTCCTCTCTATCGCTCCCCTCCCTCTCGCTCCCCTCTCTGTCGCTCCCCTCTCTCTCACTCCCCTCTCTCTCACTCCCCTCTCTGTTGCTCCCCTCTCTCTCGCTCCCCCCTCTCTCGCTCCCCTCTCTCTCGCTCCCCTCTCTCTCGCTCCCCTCTCTCTCGCTCCCCTCTCTCTCGCTCCCCTCTCTCTCGCTCCCCTCTCTCTCGCTCCCCTCTCTGCTCCCTCTCTGTTGCTCCCCTCTCTCTCGCTCCCCTCTCTCTCGCTCTACTCTCTCTCGCTCCCTCTCTCTCGCTCCCCTCTCTCTAGCTCCCCTCTCTCTCGCTCCCCTCTCTCTCGCTCCCCTCTCTCTCGCTCCCCTCTCTCTCGCTCCCCTCTCTGTCGCTCCACTCTCTCTCGCTCCCCTCTCTGCTCCCTCTTTCTCGCTGCCCTCTCTGTCGCTCCCCTCTCTCTCGCTCCCCTCTCTGCTCCCTCTCTCTCACTCCCCTCTCTGTCGCTCCCCTCTCTGTCGCTCCCCTCTCTGCTCCCTCCCTGTCGTTTCCCTCTCTGTTGTTCCCCTCTCTCTCGCTCCCCTCTCTCTCACTCCCCTCTCTCTCACTCCCCTCTCTGTTGCTCCCCTCTCTCTCGCTCCCCCCTCTCTCGCTCCCCTCTCTCTCGCTCCCCTCTCTCTCGCTCCCCTCTCTCTCGCTCCCCTCTCTCTCGCTCCCCTCTCTGTCACTCCCCTCTCTGCTCCCTCTCTGTTGCTCCCCTCTCTCTCGCTCCCCTCTCTCTCGCTCTACTCTCTCTCGCTCCCTCTCTCTCGCTCCCCTCTCCCTAGCTCCCCTCTCTCTTGCTCCCCTCTCTCTCATTCCCCTCTCTCTCGCTCCCCTCTCTGTCGCTCCCCTCTCTGCTCCCTCTCTCTCGCTCCCCTCTCTCTCGCTCCCCTCTCTCTCGCTCCCCTCTCTCTTGCTCCCCTCTCTGCTCCCTCTCTGTAGCTCCCCTCTCTGTCGCTCCCCTCTCTCTTTTCCCCCTCCCTGTCGCTCCCCTCTCTGCTTCCTCTCTATCGCTCCCCTCCCTCTCGCTCCCCTCTCTCTCACTCCCCTCTCTGTTGCTCCCCTCTCTCTCGCTCCCCTCTCTCTCGCTCCCCTCTCTCTCGCTCCCCTCTCTCTCGCTCCCCTCTCTCTCGCTCCCCTCTCTCTCGCTCCCCTCTCTCTTGCTCCCCTCTCTGCTCCCTCTCTGTAGCTCCCCTCTCTGTCGCTCCCCTCTCTCTTTTCCCCCTCCCTGTCGCTCCCCTCTCTGCTTCCTCTCTATCGCTCCCCTCCCTCTCGCTCCCCTCTCTCTCACTCCCCTCTCTGTTGCTCCCCTCTCTCTCGCTCCCCTCTCTCTCGCTCCCCTCTCTCGCTCCCTCTCTCTCTCTCCTCTCTCTCTAGCTCCCCTCTCTCTTGCTCCCCTCTCTCTCATTCCCCTCTCTCTCTCTCCCCTCTCTGTCGCTCCCCTCTCTGCTCCCTCTCTGTTGCTCCCCTCTCTCTCGCTCCCCTCTCTCTCGCTCCCCTCTCTGCTCCCTCTCTGTCGCTGCCCTCTCTGTCGCTCCCCTCTCTCTCGCTCCCCTCTCTGCTCCCTCTCTCTCACTCCCCTCTCTGTCGCTCCCCTCTCTGTCACTCCCCTCTCTGCTCCCTCTCTGTCGCTTCCCTCTCTGTTGTTCCCCTCTCTCTCGCTCCCCTCTCTCTCGCTCCCCTCTCTGCTCCCTCTCTCTCGCTCCCCTCTCTGCTCCCTCTCTGTCGCTCCCCTCTCTCTCGCTCCCCTCTCTGTCGCTCCCCTCTCTCTCGCTCCCCTCTCTGTCGTTCCCCTCTCTCTCGCTCCCCTCTCGCTCCCCTCTCTCTTGCTCCCCTCTCTGCTCCCTCTCTGTAGCTCCCCTCTCTTTCGCTCCCCTCTCTCTCGCTCCCCTCTCTGTCGCTCCCCTCCCTCTCGCTCCCCTCTCTGTCGCTCCCCTCTCTCTTTTTCCCCTCCCTGTCGCTCCCCTCTCTGCTTCCTCTCTATCGCTCCCTTCCCTCTCGCTCCCCTCTCTGTCGCTCCCCTCTCTCTCACTCCCCCCTCTCTCGCTCCCCTCTCTCTTGCTCCCCTCTCTCTCGCTCCCCTCTCTCTCGCTCCCCTCTCTGTCGCTCCCCTCTCTGCTCCCTCTCTGTTGCTCCCCTCTCTCTCACTCCCCCCTCTCTCGCTCCCCCCTCTCTCGCTCCCCTCTCTCTCGCTCCCCTCTCTCTTGCTCCCCTCTCTCTCGCTCCCCTCTCTGCTCCCTCTCTGTCGCTGCCCTCTCTGGCGCTCCACTCTCTCTCGCTCCCCTCTCTGTCGCTCCCCTCTCCGTCGCTCCCCTCTCTGTCGCTCCCCTCTCTATCGCTCACCTCTCTCTTGCTCCCCTCTCTGCTCCCTCACTGTCGCTCTTCTCTCTCTCGCTCCCCTCTCTGTCGCTGCCCTCTCTCTCGCTCCCCTCCGTCTCGCTCCACTCTCTCTCGCTCACCTCTCTCTTGCTCCCCTCTCTGCTCCCTCACTGTCGCTCTTCTCTCTCTCGCTCCCCTCTCTGTCGCTGCCCTCTCTGGCGCTCCACTCTCTCTCGCTCCCCTCTCCGTCGCTCCCCTCTCTGTCGCTCCCTTCTCTCTCTCGCTCCCCTCTCTGTCGCTCCCCTCTCTCTCGCTCCCCTCTCTGTCGCTCCCCACTCTGCTCCCTCTCTGTCGCTCCCCTCTCTGCTCCCTCTCTGTCGCTTCCCTCTCTGTCGCTCCCCTCTCTGCTCCCTCTCTCTCGCTCCCTTCTCTGTCGCTCCCCACTCTGCTCCCTCTCTCTCGCTCCCCTCTCTGCTCCCTCTCTCTCGCTACCCTCTCTCTCGCTCCCCTCTCTCTCACTCCCTTCTCTCTCGCTCCCCTCTCTGTTCCCTCTCTGTCGCTCCCCTCTCTCTCGCTCCCTTCTCTCTCGCTCCCCTCTCTGTTCCCTCTCTGTCGCTCCCCTCTCTCTCGCTCCCCTCTTTCTCGCTCCCCTATGTCTCGCACCTCTCTCTCTCGCTCCCTCTCTCTCGCTCCCCTCTCTGTCGCTTCTCTCTCTGTCGCTCCTCTCTCTGTCGCTCCCCTATGTCTCGCACCTCTCTCTTTCGCTCCCTCTCTCTCGCTCCTTTCTCTGTCGCTTTCCTCTCTGTCGCTCCCCTCTCTCTCACTCCCCTCTCGGTTGTTCCCTCTCGCTCGCTCCACTCTCTCTCTCGCTCCCCTCTCTCTCGCTCCCCTCTCTATCGCTCCCCTCTCTCTCGCTCCCTTCTCTCTCGCTCCCCTCTCTCTTGCTCCCCTCTCTCTCGCTCCCCTCTCTCTCGCTCCCCTCTCTCTCGCTCCCTTCTCTCTCGCTCCCCTCTCTGTCACTCCCCTCTCTGCTCCCTCTCTGTTGCTCTCCTCTCTCTCGCTTCCCTCTCTGTCGCTCCCCTCTCTGCTCCCTCTCTCTCGCTCCCTTCTCTGTCGCTCCCCACTCTGCTCCCTCTCTGTCGCTCCCCTCTCTGCTCCCTCTCTCTCGCTACCCTCTCTCTCGCTCCCCTCTCTCTCACTCCCTTCTCTCTCGCTCCCCTCTCTGTTTCCTCTCTGTCGCTCCCCTCTCTCTCACTCCCTTCTCTCTAGCTCCCCTCTCTGTTCCCTCTCTGTCGCTCCCCTCTCTCTCGCTCCCCTCTTTCTCGCTCCCCTATGTCTCGCACCTCTCTCTCTCGCTCCCTCTCTCTCGCTCCCCTCTCTGTCGCTTCTCTCTCTGTCGCTCCTCTCTCTGTCGCTCCTATATGTCTCGCACCTCTCTCTTTCGCTCCCTCTCTCTCGCTCCCCTCTCTGTCGCTTTCCTCTCTGTCGCTCCCCTCTCTCTCACTCCCCTCTCTGTTGTTCCCTCTCTCTCGCTCCACTCTCTCTCTCGCTCCCCTCTCTCTCGCTCCCCTCTCTCTCGCTCCCCTCTCTCTCGCTCCCTTCTCTCTCGCTCCCCTCTCTCTTGCTCCCCTCTCTCTCGCTCCCCTCTCTCTCGCTCCCCTCTCTGTCACTCCCCTCTCTGCTCCCTCTCTGTTGCTCTCCTCTCTCTCGCTCCCCTCTCTCTCGCTCCCTCTCTCTCGCTCCCCTCTCTCTCGCTCCCCTCTCTCTCGCTCCCTCTCTGTCGCTCCCATCTCTCTATCGCTCCCCTCTCTGCTCCCTCTCTGTCACTCCCCTCTCTCTCGTTCCCCTCTCTCTCGCTCCCCTCTCTCTCGCTCCCCTCTCTGTCGCTCCCCTCTCTCTCGCTTCCCTCTCTCTCGCTCCCCTCTCTGCTCCCTCTCTGTCGCTTCGCCTCTCTCTCGCTCCCCTCTCTGCCGCTCCCCTCTCTCTCGCTCCCCTCTCTCTCGCTCCCCTCTCTGCTCCCACTCTCTCGCTCCCCTCTCTGCTCCCTCTCTGTCGCTCCCCTCTCTGTAGCTCCTCTCTCTGTCGCTCCCCTCTCTCTCGCTCCCCTCTCTGCTCCCTCTCTGTCGCTCCCCTCTCTCTTGCTCCTCTCTCTCTCGCTCCCCTCTCTGCTCCCTCTCTCTCGCTCCCCTCTCTGCTCCCTCTCTGTCGCTCCCCTCTCTCTTGCTCCTCTCTCTGTCGCTCCCCTCTCTCTCGCTCCCCTCTCTCTCGCTCCCCTCTCTGCTCCCACTCTCTCGCTCCCCTCTCTGCTCCCTCTCTGTCGCTCCCCTCTCTGTAGCTCCTCTCTCTGTCGCTCCCCTCGCTCTCGCTCCCCTCTCTGTCGCTCCCCTCTCTCTCGCTCCCCTCTCTCTCGCTCCCCTCTCTGCTCCCTCTCTATCGCTCCCCTCCCTCTCGCTCCCCTCTCTGTCGCTCCCCTCTCTCTCACTCCCCTCTCTCTCACTCCCCTCTCTGTTGCTCCCCTCTCTCTCGCTCCCCCCTCTCTCGCTCCCCTCTCTCTCGCTCCCCTCTCTCTCGCTCCCCTCTCTCTCGCTCCCCTCTCTCTCGCTCCCCTCTCTCTCGCTCCCCTCTCTGCTCCCTCTCTGTTGCTCCCCTCTCTCTCGCTCCCCTCTCTCTCGCTCTACTCTCTCTCGCTCCCTCTCTCTCGCTCCCCTCTCTCTAGCTCCCCTCTCTCTCGCTCCCCTCTCTCTCGCTCCCCTCTCTCTCGCTCCCCTCTCTCTCGCTCCCCTCTCTGTCGCTCCCCTCTCTCTCGCTCCCCTCTCTGCTCCCTCTTTCTCGCTGCCCTCTCTGTCGCTCCCCTCTCTCTCGCTCCCCTCTCTGCTCCCTCTCTCTCACTCCCCTCTCTGTCGCTCCCCTCTCTGTCGCTCCCCTCTCTGCTCCCTCCCTGTCGTTTCCCTCTCTGTTGTTCCCCTCTCTCTCGCTCCCCTCTCTCTCACTCCCCTCTCTCTCACTCCCCTCTCTGTTGCTCCCCTCTCTCTCGCTCCCCCCTCTCTCGCTCCCCTCTCTCTCGCTCCCCTCTCTCTCGCTCCCCTCTCTCTCGCTCCCCTCTCTGTCACTCCCCTCTCTGCTCCCTCTTTGTTGCTCCCCTCTCTCTCGCTCCCCTCTCTCTCGCTCTACTCTCTCTCGCTCCCTCTCTCTCGCTCCCCTCTCCCTAGCTCCCCTCTCTCTTGCTCCCCTCTCTCTCATTCCCCTCTCTCTCGCTCCCCTCTCTGTCGCTCCCCTCTCTGCTCCCTCTCTCTCGCTCCCCTCTCTCTCGCTCCCCTCTCTCTCGCTCCCCTCTCTCTCGCTCCCCTCTCTCTCGCTCCCCTCTCTCTCGCTCCCCTCTCTCTTGCTCCCCTCTCTGCTCCCTCTCTGTAGCTCCCCTCTCTGTCGCTCCCCTCTCTCTTTTCCCCCTCCCTGTCGCTCCCCTCTCTGCTTCCTCTCTATCGCTCCCCTCCCTCTCGCTCCCCTCTCTCTCACTCCCCTCTCTGTTGCTCCCCTCTCTCTCGCTCCCCTCTCTCTCGCTCCCCTCTCTCTCGCTCCCCTCTCTCTCGCTCCCCTCTCTCTCGCTCCCCTCTCTCTTGCTCCCCTCTCTGCTCCCTCTCTGTAGCTCCCCTCTCTGTCGCTCCCCTCTCTCTTTTCCCCCTCCCTGTCGCTCCCCTCTCTGCTTCCTCTCTATCGCTCCCCTCCCTCTCGCTCCCCTCTCTCTCGCTCCCCTCTCTGCTCCCTCTCTGTCGCTGCCCTCTCTGTCGCTCCCCTCTCTCTCGCTCCCCTCTCTGCTCCCTCTCTCTCACTCCCCTCTCTGTCGCTCCCCTCTCTGTCACTCCCCTCTCTGCTCCCTCTCTGTCGCTTCCCTCTCTGTTGTTCCCCTCTCTCTCGCTCCCCTCTCTGCTCCCTCTCTCTCACTCCCCTCTCTGTCGCTCCCCTCTCTCTCGCTCCCCTCTCTGCTCCCTCTCTCTCGCTCCCCTCTCTGCTCCCTCTCTGTCGCTCCCCTCTCTCTCGCTCCCCTCTCTGTCGCTCCCCTCTCTCTCGCTCCCCTCTCTGTCGTTCCCCTCTCTCTCGCTCCCCTCTCGCTCCCCTCTCTCTTGCTCCCCTCTCTGTCGCTCCCCTCTCTCTCGCTCCCCTCTCTGCTCCCTCTCTCTCGCTCCCCTCTCTGCTCCCTCTCTGTCGCTCCCCTCTCTCTCGCTCCCCTCTCTGTCGCTCCCCTCTCTCTCGCTCCCCTCTCTGTCGTTCCCCTCTCTCTCGCTCCCCTCTCGCTCCCCTCTCTCTTGCTCCCCACTCTGCTCCCTCTCTGTAGCTCCCCTCTCTTTCGCTCCCCTCTCTCTCGCTCCCCTCTCTGTCGCTCCCCTCCCTCTCGCTCCCCTCTCTGTCGCTCCCCTCCCTCTCGCTCCCCTCTCTGTCGCTCCCCTCTCTCTCGCTCCCCTCTCTGTCGCTCCCCTCCCTCTCGCTCCCCTCTCTGTCGCTCCCCTCTCTCTTTTTCCCCTCCCTGTCGCTCCCCTCTCTGCTTCCTCTCTATCGCTCCCTTCCCTCTCGCTCCCCTCTCTGTCGCTCCCCTCTCTCTCACTCCCCCCTCTCTCGCTCCCCTCTCTCTCGCTCCCCTCTCTCTCGCTCCCCTCTCTCTTGCTCCCCTCTCTCTCGCTCCCCTCTCTCTTGCTCCCCTCTCTGTCGCTCCCCTCTCTGCTCCCTCTCTGTTGCTCCCCTCTCTCTCACTCCCCCCTCTCTCGCTCCCCCCTCTCTCGCTCCCCTCTCTCTCGCTCCCCTCTCTCTTGCTCCCCTCTCTCTCGCTCCCCTCTCTCTCGCTCCCCTCTCTGTCGCTCCCCTCTCTGCTCCCTCTCTGTTGCTCCCCTCTCTCTCGCTCCCCTCTCTCTTGCTCCCCTCTCTCTCGCTCTCCTCTCTCTCGCTCCCCTCTGTCGCTCCCCTCTCTCTCGCTCCCCTCTCTCTAGCTCCCCTCTCTCTAGCTCCCCTCTCTCTTGCTCCCCTCTCTCTCATTCCCCTCTCTCTCGCTCCCCTCTCTCTCGCTCCCCTCTCTGTCGCTCCCCTCTCTGCTCCCTCTCTCTCGCTCCCCTCTCTCTCGCTCCCCTCTCTCTCGCTCCCCTCTCTCTAGCTCCCCTCTCTCTTGCTCCCCTCTCTCTCATTTCCCTCTCTCTCGCTCCCCTCTCTGTCGCTCCCCTCTCTGTCGCTCCCCTCTCTCTCGCTCCCCTCTCTGCTCCCTCTCTCTCGCTGCCCTCTCTGTCGCTCCCCTCTCTCTCGCTCCCCTCTCTGCTCCCTCTCTGTCGCTCCCCTCTCTCTCGCTCCCCTCTCTCTCGCTCCCCTCTCTGCTCCCTCTCTGTCGCTTCCCTCTCTGTCGCTCCTCTCTCTCTCGCTCCCCTCTCTCTCGCTCCCCTCTCTCTCGCACCCCTCTCTCTCCCCTCTCTGTCGCTCCCCTCTCTCTCGCTCCCCTCTCTGCTCCCTCTCTCTCACTGCCCTCTCTGTCGCTCCCCTCTCTCTCGCTCCCCTCTCTGCTCCCTCTCTGTCGCTCCCCTCTCTCTCGCTCCCCTCTCTCTCGCTCCCCTCTCTGCTCCCTCTCTGTCGCTTCCCTCTCTGTCGCTCCCCTTTCTGTCGCTCCTCTCTCTCTCGCTCCCCTCTCTCTCGCTCCCCTCTCTCTCGCGCCCCTCTCACTCGCTCCCCTCTCTGCTCCCTCTCTCTCGCTCCCCTCTCTCTCGCTCCCCTCTCTCTCGCTCCTCTCTCTCTCGCTCCCCTCTCTCTCACTCCCCTTTCTCTCGCTCCCCTCTCTCTCGCTCCCCTCTCTCTCGCTCCTCTCTCTCTCGCTCCCCTCTCTCTCGCTCCCCTCTCTCTCGCTCCCCTCTCTCTTGCTCCCCTCTCTGCCGCTCCCCTCTCGGCCTCTCTCCTCTCTGCTCCCTCTCTGTCGCTCCTCTCTCTGCATCTCTCCTCTCTGCTCCCTCTCTGCCTCTCCCCTCTCTGCCTCTCCCCTCTCTGTCGCTCCCCTCTCTGCAGCTGCCCCCTCTGCTGATCCTCTCAGTGATCCAGTTGCAGGTGATGAGAGGGTTCCGAGCTCACAGCCGAACACATTCCCTGAAATGCGCAAGTCGACAGGTAGGAGCCAGCTTCCCGACACGCTGTCACAGATCGAACCCCCCACCTGCACCCAAAGCCACGCGCTCCACCATGTTAAAATTACCCTCATAGTTGGGTTTTCACCTGGTGACTGACACTTCACAAGTGAGCAAGAGCAAACAGTGGTGGCAGGGACAGCTGTGGAGAGTCCATAGAATTACATAGAATATACTGCACAGAAAAGACCATTCGGCCCAACTAGTCTGTGCTGGTGTTATACGCCACATGAGTCTCCTCCCATTCCATCCACCTCATCTCAACAGTTCAGCAAATCCAACTGTTCCCTTTTTTCTCACGTACTTGCCTAGTTTCCTTTTGAAAGCACCTACACTATTTTCCTCAACTACTTGCTGTGGTAGCGAGTTCCACATTCTAACCACTCTCTGAGTAAAGAAATTACTCTTTATTTCCATACTGAATTTATTAGTAGCTACCTAGTATTTATGGTCTCTAGTTTGGATTCTCTCCACATCTACCTTGTCCAACCCATTCATAATTTTAAAGCCCTCTATTAGGTCTCCTCTTTGTATTCATATTTCAAAAGTAAAAAGCCTAACCTCAATCTTTCCCATAAACTGTAACCTCTCATTTATG
The DNA here is from genome assembly GCF_044704955.1 of Pristiophorus japonicus. Lineage (NCBI taxonomy): Eukaryota > Metazoa > Chordata > Chondrichthyes > Pristiophoridae > Pristiophorus > Pristiophorus japonicus. Next base: position 115,771,858 of record NC_091982.1, on the reverse strand, counting down.
GCACTATCTTTGTGAATCTATTTCACACTTTCTCCAGCGCTTCTATGTCCTTTTTATAGAATGTAGACCAGAACTGTGCACAGTACTTTAAGTGTGGCCTTGACCAGGCTCCCTATACATGTTCAATGTAACTTCACTACTTTTGAACTCTATACCCCTAGAAATAAATCCCAGTGCTGTGTTAGTATTTTTAATTGCTTTGCTGACCTGTGATGCTGCTTTTAATGATTTGTTGACCTGTATCCCGAGATCCCTTTGCTCTTCTATCCCATTCAGTTTCTTATTTTCTAAGGTGTTGGTGTGTTTCTATTTTTCCTACCAAAGTGAATCACCTCATATTTATCTATGTTAAAGTTCATTTGTCACTTAACTGCCCAGCCTGCAAGTTTTCTAATGCCATCTTGTATTATGTTGCATTCTTTCTCAGTGTTAGCTATACTTCCAGTTTGGTATCTGCAAATGTTGCTATTGAGTTACTTATTCTAGTCCGAGATCCAAATCATTGATGTAAATTATGAGTAAAAGTGGTCCCAGCACTGACCCTTGTGGAACACAGCTTTCTCCCTTCCTCCAATCTGAATAATTACCCTTTACCCCTACTCTCTGCTTTTTATTTTTTAGCCAATTTGCTGTCCATTCAGCTATTTGTTCCCTGTCTTCACAGGCCCTAACCATTGTCATGAGCCGACTGTGTGGTACCTTATCAAAGGCCTTTTGAAAATCCAATATATGGCACCAAAGTGAAAGCTGAATTTGTTTCTGGTTGCGATGGAGATTAATTCTTACAGAAGGTAAGTACTGCAGGGAATTTAATGGCCAGAGTGATCTCCTGGACTAGTTTTGATCACCTAAATGGGTCGGAGAAAAATTTCCCAGATTTTTTTTTTCTCAAATTGGCCTGGGTTTCTGATCTGCTTTTGTGCCTCTCCCAGGAGATCACATGGTTTGGGTGGGGTGGAGTGTATATGTTGTGATACACAAAATATAACAATTGTGTGGGACAGGCGCAATGGACCAGATGGTCTTTACCTGTCCATCATTGTTCATATGTTCATACTGCATTACCCTCGTCTACTTGTCCTGTTACCTCATCAACAAATTCTATCAGTTTATTTAAGCATGACTTAGGCTTTCAGAATCCATGCTGACTATTTTCTGTCACTAGATGCTCTTGTATCACTTCTTTTAGTGCAGATTCCAGCATCTTTCCCACCACTGACGTTAATCTGACTGGTCTACAGTTAACAAGCACGTTCTATCTTCCTTTTTGTATATAGGAACATTAGTTGTCCGTCAGTCCTCTGGGACTCCTCCTCCTCTATGGAAATTATATATATATATATATATATATATGCATAAACTAGTGTCTCTGCCATCTCTTCACTAGTTTCATTGAGTATGCATGCGTGTGTACCACCCGATCTGGGGTTTTATCTTTTTTTTGCCAGTTTGTCAGTTATTTTTTCCATTTCTATCTCAACTGTATTAATCATTTTAAGCTTATCTGTCAGTGAAGTGTCTATTTAAGTAGTTATTCAATACTACTGCCATTTCTCTGTCAGTTTATCTTGCTCATTCTTTAGTGGCCCTATCCAATGTTCTCCCTTTTTGTTGGGTGCGGGTCCCTTTAAAGAGCTGTATGGCCCATTTAAAATTTCCCATACGCGAAAATTCTCCCATTTAGAAGCCAGTAAGTGACCTGCAGGAGATCTCCAGTCAGTAAGTGGGAGTGGGGCATCTCCCATCAGTAAGTGGGAGTGGGGGATCTCCAGTCAGTAAGTGGGAGTGGGGGATCTCCAATCAGTAAGTGGGAGTGGGAAATCTCCAGTCAGTAAGTGGGAGTGGGGGATCTCCAATCAGTAAGTGGGAGTGGGAAATCTCCAGTCAGTAAGTGGGAGTGGGAGATCTCCAGTCAGTAATAGGGAGTGGGAGATCTCCAGTCAGTAAGTGGGAGTGAGGGATCTCCAGTCAGTAAGTGGGAGTGGGAGATGTCCAGTCAGTAAGTGGGAGTGGGGGATCTCCCGTCAGTAAGTGGGAGTGAGGGATCGACAGTCAGTAAGTGGGAGTGGGAGATCTCCAATCAGTAAGTGGGAGTGGGGGATCTCCAGTCAGTAAGTGGGAGTGGGATATCACCAGTCAGTAAGTGGGAGTGGGAGATCTCCAGTCACTAACTGGAGTGGGAGATCTCTAATCATTAAGTGGGAGTGGGGGATCTCCAGTCAGTAAGTGGGAGTGGGAGATCTCCAATCAGCAAGTGGGAGTGAGTGATCTCCCGTCAGTAAGTGGTAGTGGGGGATCTCCAGTCAGCAAGTGGGAGTGGGAGATCTCCAGTCAGTAAGTTGGAGTGGGGGATCTCCAGTCAGTAAGTGGAACTGGGGAATCTCCAGTCAGTAAGTGGGAGTGGGGGATCTCCAGTCAGTAAGTGGGAGTGGGAGATCTCCAGTCAGTAAGTGGGAGTGGGAGATCTCCAGTCAGTAAGTAGGAGTGAGGGATCTCCCGTCAGTAAGTGGGAGTGGGAGATGTCCAGTCAGTAAGTGGGAGTGGGGGATCTCCCATCAGTAAGTGGGAGTGGGATATCACCAGTCAGTAAGTGGGAGTGGGCGATCTCCAGTCAGTAAGAGGGAGTGGGGGATCTCCCGTCAGTAAGTGGGAGTGGGGGATCTCAAGTCAGTAAATGGGAGTGGGAGATCTCCAGTCAGTAAGTGGGAGTGAGGGATCTCCCGTCAGTAAGTGGGAGTGGGGGATCTCCCATAAGTGAGTGGGAGTGAGGGATCTCCCATCAGTAAGTGGTAGTAGGGGATCTCCAGTCAGCAAGTGAGAGTGGGAGATCTCCAGTCAGTAAGTTGGAGTGGGGGATCTCCAGTCAGTAAGTGGAACTGGGGAATCTCCAGTCAGTAAGTGGGAGTGGGAAATCTCCAATCAGTAAGTGGGAGTGAGGGATGTCCCATCAGTAAGTGGGAGTGGGGGATCTCCAGTCAGTAAGTGAGAGTGGGAGATCTCCAGTCAGTAAGTGGGAGTGGGGGATCTCCAGTCAGTAAGTGGGAGTGGGATATCTCCAGTCAGTAATTGGGAGTGGGGGATCTCCAGTCAGTAAGTTGGAGTGGGAGTTCTCCAATCAGTAAGTGGGAGTGAGAGATGTCCCATCAGTAAGTGGGAGTGGGGGATCTCCAGTCAGTAAGTGAGAGTGGGAGATCTCCAGTCAGTAAGTGGGAGTGGGGGATCTCCAGTCAGTAAGTGGGAGTGGGATATCTCCAGTCAGTAAGTGGGAGTGGGGGATCTCCAGTCAGTAACTGGGAGTGGGGGATCTTCAGTCAGTAAGTGTGAGTGAGGGATCTCCAGTCAGTAAGTGGGAGTGGGAGATGTCCAGTCAGTAAGTGGGAGTGGGGGATCTCCCATCAGTAAGTGGGAGTGAGGGATCGTCAGTCAGTAAGTGGGAGTGGGGATCTCCAGTCAGTAAGTGGGAGAGGGGATCTCCAGTCAGCAAGTGGGAGTGGAGGATCTCCAGTCAGGAAGTGGGAGTGGGGGACCTCCAGTCAGGAAGTGGGAGTGGGAGATCTCCAGTCACTAACTGGAGTGGGAGATCTCTAATCATTAAGTGGGAGTGGGGGATCTCCAGTCAGTAAGTGGGAGTGGGAGATCTCCAATCAGAAAGTGGGAGTGGGCGATCTCCAGTCAGTAAAAGGGAGTGGGGGATCTCCCGTCAGTAAGTGGGAGTGGGGGATCTCAAGTCAGTAAATGGGAGTGGGAGATCTCCAGTCAGCAAGTGGGAGTGAGGGATCTCCCGTCAGTAAGTGGGAGTGGGGGATCTGCCATAATTGAGTGGGAGTGAGGGATCTCCCGTCAGTAAGTGGTAGTAGGGGATCTCCAGTCAGCAAGTGGGAGTGGGAGATCTCCAGTCAGTAAGTTGGAGTGGGGGATCTCCAGTCAGTAAGTGGGAGTGGGAGATCTCCAGTCAGTAAGTAGGAGTGAGGGATCTCCCGTCAGTAAGTGGGAGTGGGAGATGTCCAGTCAGTAAGTGGGAGTGGGGGATATCCCATCAGTAAGCGGGAGTGAGGGATCAACAGTCACTAAGTGGGAGTGGGGGATCTCCAGTCAGTAAGTGGGAGAGGGGATCTCCAGTCAGCAAGTGGGAGTGGAGGATCTCCAGTCAGTAAGTGAGAGTGGGGGACCTCCAGTCAGGAAGTGGGAGTGGAAGATCTCCAGTCACTAACTGGAGTGGGAGATCTCTAATCATTAAGTGGGAGTGGGGGATCTCCAGTCAGTAAGTGGGAGTGGGAGAACTCCAATCAGAAAGTGGGAGTGGGCGATCTCCAGTCAGTAAGAGGGAGTGGGGGATCTCCCGTCAGTAAGTGGGAGTGGGGGATCTCAAGTCAGTAAATGGGAGTGGGAGATCTCCAGTCAGCAAGTGGGAGTGAGGGATCTCCCGTCAGTAAGTGGGAGTGGGGGATCTGCCATAAGTGAGTGGGAGTGAGGGATCTCCCGTCAGTAAGTGGTAGTGGGGGATCTCCAGTCAGCAAGTGGGAGTGGGAGATCTCCAGTCAGTAAGTTGGAGTGGGGGATCTCCAGTCAGTAAGTGGAACTGGGGAATCTCCAGTCAGTAAGTGGGAGTGGGGGATCTCCAGTCAGTAAGTGGGAGTGCGAGATCTCCAATCAGAAAGTGGGAGTGGGCGATCTCCAGTCAGTAAGAGGGAGTGGGGAATCTCCCGTCAGTAAGTGGGAGTGGGGGATCTCCAGTCAGTAAGCGGCCGAGCAGCGTAGCAGGAGCGTTGGCCCTATCCCTACTTCTATTTTCCTTTTTCTATTTGCGCGGCAACTTACTGACTGGAGATCCCCCACAGCCCACTTACTGACTTTTGCTGTTCATATCTCTACAGAAAACGTTATTATTTCTTGTTATATTCCTTGATAATTTGATGTTATAATTTCTTTTTGCTTTCCTGATGGGTGTTTTAACTTCTCCGCCTAAGTTATTTGTATTCCTCATTGTCCTCCTCTCGTTTAGTATCGAAGCACTTCTTGTATCTCCTTTTCTTCGATTGCGTTTTCCTTTAGTTCTATACTCGCCCACGGTGCCTCATAATTAGTTTGCTTGTTTTTGTCTTTTTGTGGAATATATTTCTCTAGAATGCTATTGATTACTCTTTTTTAAAGATTTCCCACTGTTTTATTGTCTCTTTGTTTTCAGATTTTCTCCCAGTTTGCTTTCTTTAGTTCCACCCTCATTTCCTCATAATTTGCATTTTTCAATCTATTACCTTAGTCTTTGTCCTACTATGTCACTTTTGATCCTAATTTTGAATCTTACTATGTTGTGATCACTACTACTGAGATGCTTTCCTGCTCTTACTATCCATTCTGGTTCATTACTCATTCACTAAATCCACAGTGATTCTTTTCTTCTTTGACATCTTACATACTGAGTGAGAAAGGAGACCTGTATACACAAAAACCTTCAATCCCTTTTTCCCCTTCACTAATTCTTCTTGCCAGTTTATTTGGGGGTAGTCATCACCTTCCTCGTCCTCGTCTTCCTCCTCCTCCTCCTCGGATTAATCTGCTTCTTGGGCTGGGAGGAAATACTCCTGCTCCTCCTGACCCACAAGGAGTGCTGTAAAGGCACCTACCTCATGGATCCAGCACTTCTCGCCTTTTACTTGCAGGGTTTCCCAAGGCCTGGGAAACATGATCGACATAAGTTAAAAATAGAAAGCATGGTAAAATGGAGATCGCTGCCTCTTTAAAAGCTTTTACTGATTGACCCACCTCCTGAGAGCGGATTGACCACCCTCCCCCCACCCCCCGCCCCCGGCCGACCCGCACCTGTTAAAACCAGATGTGGATGGATTCGAAGCCTGTTATGTTCATAGAAACATAGAAACATAGAAAATAGGTGCAGGAGTAGGCCATTCGGCCCTTCTAGCCTGCACCGCCATTCAATGAGTTCATGGCTGAACATTAAACTTCAGTACCCCATTCCTGCTTTCTCGCCATACCCCTTGATCCCCCGAGTAGTAAGGACTACATCTAACTCCTTTTTGAATATATTTAGTAAATTGGCCTCAACAACTTTCTGTGGTTGAGAATTCCACAGGTTCACCACCCTCTGGGTGAAGAAGTTTCTCCTCATCTCGGTCCTAAATGGCTTACCCCTTATCCTTAGACTGTGACCTCTGGTTCTGGACTTCCCCAACATTGGAAACATTCTTCCTGCATCTAACCTGTCTAACCCCGTCAGAATTTTAAACGTTTCTATGAGGTCCCCTCTTATTCTTCTGAACTCCAGTGAATACAAGCCCAGTTGATCCAGTCTTTCTTGATAGGTCAGTCCCACCATCCCGGGAATCAGTCTGGTGAACCTTCGCTGCACTCCCTCAATAGCAAGAATGTCCTTCCTCAGGTTAGGAGACCAAAACTGTACACAATACTCCAGGTGTGGCCTCACCAATGCCCTGTACAACTGTAGCAACACCTCCCTGCCCCTGTACTCAAATCCCCTTGCTATGAAGGCCAACATGCCATTTGCTTTCTTAACCGCCTGCTGCACCTGCATGCCAACCTTCAATGACTGATGTACCATGACACCCAGGTCTCTTTGCACCTCCCCTTTTCCTAATCTGTCACCATTCAGATAATAGTCTGTCTCTCTGTTTTTACCACCAAAGTGGATAACCTCACATTTATCCACATTATACTTCATCTGCCATGCATTTGCCCACTCACCTAACCTATCCAAGTCGCTCTGCAGCCTCACAGCATCCTCCTCGCAGCTCACACTGCCACCCAACTTAGTGTCATCCACAAATTTGGAGATACTACATTTAATCCCCTCATCTAAATCATTAATGTACAGTGTAAACAGCTGGGGTCCCAGCACAGAACCTTGCGGTACCCCACTAGTCACTGCCTGCCATTCTGAAAAGTACCCATTTACTCCTACTCTTTGCTTCCTGTCTGACAACCAGTTCTCAATCCATGTCAGTACACTACCCCCAATCCCATGTGCTCTAACTTTGCACATCAATCTCTTGTGTGGGACCTTGTCGAACGCCTTCTGAAAGTCCAAATATACCACATCAACTGGTTCTCCCTTATCCACTCTACTGGAAACATCCTCAAAAAATTCCAGAAGATTTGTCAAGCATGATTTCCCTTTCACAAATCCATGCTGACTTGGACCTATCATGTCACCTCTTTCCAAATGCACTGCTATGACATCCTTAATAATTGATTCCATCATTTTACCCACTACCGATGTCAGGCTAACCGGTCTATAATTCCCTGTTTTCTCTCTCCCTCCTTTTTTAAAAAGTGGGGTTACATTGGCTACCCTCCACTCCATAGGAACTGATCCAGAGTCAATGGAATGTTGGAAAATGACTGTCAACGCATCCACTATTTCCAAGGCCACCTCCTTAAGTACTCTGGGATGCAGTCCATCAGGCCCTGGGGATTTATCGGCCTTCAATCCCATCAATTTCCCCAACACAATTTCCCGGCTAATAAGGATTTCCCTCAGTTCCTCCTCCTTACTAGACCCCCCGACCCCTTTTATAACCGGAAGGTTGTTCGTGTCCTCCTTCGTGAATACCGAACCAAAGTACTTGTTCAATTGGTCCGCCATTTCTTTGTTCCCCGTTATGACTTCCCCTGATTCTGACTGCAGGGGACCTACGTTTGTCTTTACTAACCTTTTTCTCTTTACATATCTATAGAAACTTTTGCAATCCGTCTTAATGTTCCCTGCAAGCTTCTTCTCATACTCCATTTTCCCTGCCCTAATCAAACCCTTTGTCCTCCTCTGCTGAGTTCTAAATTTCTCCCAGTCCCCAGGTTCGCTGCTATTTCTGGCCAATTTGTATGCCACTTCCTTGGCTTTAATACTATCCCTGATTTCCCTTGATAGCCACGGTTGAGCCACCTTCCCTTTTTTATTTTTATGCCAGACAGGAATGTACAATTGTTGTAGTTCATCCATGCGGTCTCTAAATGTCTGCCATTGCCCATCCACAGTCAACCCCTTAAGTATCATTTGCCAATCCATCCCAGCCAATTCACGCCTCATACCTTCAAAGTTAGCCTTCTTTAAGTTCTGGACCATGGTCTCTGAATTAACTGTTTCATTCTCCATCCCAATGCAGAATTCCACCATATTATGGTCACTCTTCCCCAAGGGGCCTCGCACAACGAGATTGTTAATTAATCCTCTCTCATTACATAACACCCAGTCTAAGATGGCCTCCCCCCTAGTTGGTTCCTCGACATATTGGTCTAAAAAACCATCCCTTATGCACTCCAGAAAATCCTCCTCCACCGTATTGCTTCCAGTTTGGTTAGCCCAATCTATGTGCATATTAAAGTCACCCATTATAACTGCTGCACCTTTATTGCACGCACCCCTAATTTCCTGTTTGATGCCCTCCCCAACATCACTCCTACTCCTCCCCACCCTCAGTCACATAATCTCCTGCCCCTCCCCACCCTGAGTCACACAATCCCCTGCCCCCTCCTCGCCCTGAGTCACACAATCACCTCCCCCCTCCCCACCCTGAGTCACACAATCTCCTGCCCCCTCCCCACCCTGAGTCACATAATCTCCTGCCCCCTCCCCACCCTGAGTCACACAATCCCCTGCCCCCTCCCCGCCCTGAGTCACACAATCACCTCCCCCCTCCCCACCCTGAGTCACACAATCTCCTGCCCCCTCCCCACCCTGAGTCACATAATCTCCTGCCCCCTCCCCACCATCAGTCACATAATCTCCTGCCCCTCCCCACCCTCAGTCACATAATCTCCTGCCCCTCCCCACCCTGAGTCACACAATCCCCTGCCCCCTCCCCACCCTGAGTCACACAATCACCTCCCCCCTCCCCACCCTCAGTCACATAATCTCCTGCCCCCTCCCCACCCTCAGTCACATAATCTCCTGCCCTTCCCCACCCTGAGTCACACAATCCCCTGCCCCCTCCCCACCCTGAGTCACACAATCACCTCCCCCCTCCCCACCCTGAGTCACACAATCTCCTTCCCCCTCCGCACCCTGAGTCACATAATCTCCTGCCCCCTCCCCACCCTGAGTCACATAATCTCCTGCCCCTCCCCATCCTGAATCACACAATCTCCTGCCCCCTCCCCACTCTGAGTCACACAATCTCCTCCCCCCTCCCCACCCTGAGTCACACAATCTCCTGCCCCCTCCCCACCCTGAGTCACACAATCTCCTGCCCCTTCCCCACCCTGAGTCACACAATCCCCTGCCCCCTCCCCACCCTGAGTCACACAATCACCTCCCCCCTCCCCACCCTGAGTCACACAATCTCCTGCCCCCTCCCCACCCTGAGTCACACAATCTCCTGCCCCTTCCCCACCCTGAGTCACACAATCTCCTCCCCCCTCCCCACCCTGAGTCACACAATCTCCTGCCCCCTCCCCACCCTGAGTCACACAATCTCCTGCCCCCTTCCCACCCTGAGTCACACAATCTCTTGCCGCCTCCCCACCCTCAGTCACATAATCTCCTGCCCCCTCCCCACCCTCAGTCACATAATCTCCTGCCCTTCCCCACCCTGAGTCACACAATCCCCTCCCCCCTCCCCACCCTGAGTCACACAATCTCCTGCCCCCTCCCCACCCTGAGTCACACAATCTCCTGCCCCTTCCCCACCCTGAGTCACACAATCCCCTGCCCCCTCCCCACCCTGAGTCACACAATCACCTCCCCCCTCCCCACCCTGAGTCACACAATCTCCTGCCCCCTCCCCACCCTGAGTCACACAATCACCTCCCCCCTCCCCACCCTGAGTCACACAATCCCCTGCCCCCTCCCCACCCTGAGTCACACAATCCCCTGCCCCCTCCCCACCCTGAGTCACACAATCACCTCCCCCCTCCCCACCCTGAGTCACACAATCCCCTGCCCCCTCCCCACCCTGAGTCACACAATCCCCTGCCCCCTCCCCACCCTGAGTCACACAATCACCTCCCCCCTCCCCACCCTGAGTCACACAATCTCCTGCCCCCTCCCCACCCTGAGTCACACAATCTCCTGCCCCCTTCCCACCCTGAGTCACACAATCTCTTGCCGCCTCCCCACCCTCAGTCACATAATCTCCTGCCCCCTCCCCACCCTCAGTCACATAATCTCCTGCCCTTCCCCACCCTGAGTCACACAATCCCCTCCCCCCTCCCCACCCTGAGTCACACAATCTCCTGCCCCCTCCCCACCCTGAGTCACACAATCTCCTGCCCCTTCCCCACCCTGAGTCACACAATCCCCTGCCCCCTCCCCTCCCTGAGTCACACAATCACCTCCCCCCTCCCCACCCTGAGTCACACAATCTCCTGCCCCCTCCTCACCCTGAGTCACATAATCTCCTGCCCCCTCCCCACCCTGAGTCACATAATCTCCTGCCCCTCCCCACCCTGAGTCACATAATCTCCTGCCCCCTCCCCACCCTGAGTCACATAATCTCCTGCCCCCTCCCCACCCTGAGTCACATAATCTCCTGCCCCTCCCCACCCTGAGTCACACAATCTCCTGCCCCCTCCCCACCCTGAGTCACATAATCTCCTGCCCCTCCCCACCCTGAGTCACACAATCTCCTGCCCCCTCCCCACCCTGAGTCACAGAATCTCCTCCACCCTCCCCACCCTGAGTCACACAATCTCCTGTCCCCTCCCCACCCTGAGTCACACAATCTCCTGCCCCCTCCCCACCCTGAGTCACACAATCTCCCGTTTGCGGCTGAATACCCAGCCTCTTACCTGCTCTTGTAGCCACAGTATTTATGTGGCTGGTTCAGTTAAGTTTCTGGTCAATAGTAATCCCCAGGATGTTGATGGTGGGGAATTTGGCAATGGTAATGCTGTTGAATGTCAAGGGAGATGGTCAGACTCTCTCTTGTAGGAGATGGTTATTGCCTGGCACTTGTGAGGTGTGAATGTTACTTGCCGTTTGTAATTCCAAGCCTGAATGTTGTCCAGGCCTTACTGCATGCGAGCATGGACTGCTCCATTATCTGAGGAGTTGTGAATGGCACTGAACACTGTGCAGTCATCAGCGAACTTCCCCACTTCTGACCTTATGATGGAGGGAAGGTCATTGATGAAGCAGCTGAAGATGGTTGGGCCAAGAACACTGTCCTGAGGAACACCTGCAGTTATGTCCTGGGGCTGAGAGTTCTTGCCTCTAACAATCACAACCATCCTCCTTTATGTTAAGTATGACTCCACCCAGTGGCGGGTTTTCTCATTGATTTCCGTTGACTTCAATTTTACTAGGGCTCCTTAATGCCACACTCGGTCAAATTCCCTGGCAGTCACTTTCACCTCACCTCTGGAATTCAGCTCTTTTGTCCATGTTTGGACTAAGTCTGTAATGTGGTGTCTAGCTGAGTGGTCCTGGCAGAACAAAACTGAGCATTGGTGAGCAGGTTATTGGTGAGTAAGTGCCGTTTGATAGCACTGTCGACGACACCTTCCATCACTTTGCTGATGATTGAGAGTAGACTGATGGGGCGGTAATTGGCCGGATTGGATTTGTCCAGTTTTTATGGACTTGGCATTCCTGGGTAATTTTCCACATTGTCGGATAGATGCCAGTGTTGTAGCTGTACTGGAACAGCTTGGCTAGAGGCACAGTTAGTTCTGGAGCAAATGTTCAGAATTACAGCTGGGATGTTGTCGGTGCTCATACCCTTTGCTGTATCCAGTGCGCTCAGCCATTTCTTGATACAAGAACATAAGAACATAAGAAATAGGAGCAGGAGTAGGCCATTCATACCCTCTAGCCTGCTCCGCCATTCAATAAGTTCATGGCTGATCTTCTACCTCAACTCAACTTTCTTGCACTATCCCCAAATCCCTTGATTCCCTTAATATCCAAAAATCTATCGATCTCTGTCTTGAATATACCCAACGACTGAGCCTCCACAGCCCTCTCGGGTAGAGAATTCCAAAGATTCAACATCCAGTTTTCCCATCCTCCCTACAGTCCTTGTTCTCATCCATACAGGCGGCAAATACCTCGTACCTGTTGGACAAGGTCAAGGGCTGAGGCTCCTCCACCACTATATCCTGGGACCACATACCTTCCTAACTCGCAGTCACCCCCTCCTGTCCCTGACCATTGACTACTTAACAGAAGGGGTGTGGCTGCCTCCTATAGGATATCCATTTTGAAACCCTTCAGTCAGGTTTCTGCCCCTGCCACAGTACCGAAACGGCTCTTATCAAAGTCATAATTGACATCCTATCTGGCTGTGACCATTGTAAACTATCCCTCCTTGTCCTTCTCTACCTGTCTGCAGCCTTTGACACAGTTGACCACACCATCCTCCTCCAGTACCTCTTCTCCGTCATCCAACTGGATGGGTCTCACACATCTGGTTCCATTCTTATCAATCGAGTTGTAGTCAGAGAATCATCTGCCATGGCTTCTCTTCCTGCTCCTGCACCATTACCTCTGGAGTCCCCCAGGGATTTAAAAGCATAAGAACATAAGAACATAAGAAATAGGAGCAGGAGTAGGCCATATGGCCCCTCGAGCCTGCTCCGCCATTTAATACGATCATGGCTGATCCGATCATGGACTCAGGTCCACTTCCCTGCCCGCTCTCCATAACCCCTTATTCCCTTGGCCCCCTCCTATTTCTCATCTACAAGCTGCCCGTGAGCGACATCGTCTGAAAACATTATTATTAGTCATTGCTCACTGGTAGTGAGGCGACCCATTCATTTATAGACTGGGAGACCCTTTAACTTCACAAATAGAGGAACAGCTTGGAGGCATTAAAAAAAATGAAGTACTTATGAACAGGGAAATAATTTTAGAGAGCAAAGCAGAGTGATGCATCCCCTCGTTTAAATTCCTTGTACGTCTCTCATGGCTGAGCTTGTGGTTAGTGATAGATCTAGAGACTTGTTTCTGACATTGACTGCAGTCCTGCTGCAGCCCAAACATGAACATGATTTGTCCATCACTGTAATACAGTGAATCTACTGAAGGAATATAATCACATGCCTGGCATGAGGTCAAACTATTACTCGCCTTGCTGATACTGAAAGATACAGGCCAAACAGGTAAAATATCTGTTCACCTGTCACTTTACAAACCTTGCTTCAAATGCAAACAACTTTGTGATCAATCCCTCTCCAGAACTTCTTAATCTTCGTTATTTACATTTTAATTGCAATATTGTCTTTAGATATTTACTGAACAATCTCAATCATTCAAAATATAATCCATTTTATTAGTTAATTGTATCTACTAATTATTTGCATACTCAATGTGTAAGTTTAGGTAATGTTTGATTATGATTCTGAAGTTATTAACAATTAGTGCATCACTTGTCTGACTTCTTAGGTGATTTGCAAGAAAGGGTTAATTTTCTCACTGAACAGCTTGTGTGTTTCCTAACTGAATATTGGTGAGGTAAACATTAATGTAAACTGAACTGACTGATGTAAGACAACTTTGCAATCCACATCTTGAAATTATTGACTCCTGGGGCTAGACTTTGCATTGCTGTCCAGATCGCACAAAAATGGGCGTTAGCGATAATATTTTTTTCCGTGATCGCCAGAATAGCGCACATTTTAAAACCCACTAGTTTTCACTTTTTTATTTGGACGTTAGCCGTAGCAATGTGAAATGGGTGTTAGCGATTTATTCCATCAAGCAAGGCCAGCTTCCATAGCAACGGGCTATTCTCATGATTTGGGAGATCAGGGGTCATGCGCAGAAGAGAGTGAGAAAGGAGAGAGAGAGGTGATTGTGGAAGCTGGTGTTCAGTAGGATTGACATAATATTGAAGTATTGAAACAATGGAGAGCATTGATATTGTAGAAGAAGTAAATATGAGTGATGTAGAGGTGGAGGAGATGGTCGCAGTGGATGAGGTGGGAGAGGAGATGGGTGGACGAAGGCCTGCCAAACGTTTCACCAAGGAGACCAATGCTGTCCTGGTCTCCAAGGTAGAGAATCGATGGGCCCAATTGACCCGGGGTGGTCATGGGAAACCACCCCGCAGGGTGTACCAGAGGATCTGATGTGAGATCGCCGAAGTGGTGTCCTCAACCACCCATGAAGTCAAAGAGTCTAACCAGTGCCACAAGCACTGGAACGACCACGTTGGTTCCGGCAGAGTATTACATTTATTTAATAAATTGTAATGATGCAATGATTAATTTAAATGTAGATCTGCTGGCTTGTAGTTAGGCTGATAATTTTGGTATCATGCGTTTAATTGCAAACTCGATCTTATTAAAGTTATTCTCAGACGGTAGATATAACCATGCATTCAATTGCATATGAAGCGTATTAGCATATAACATTAATATTAACGATGAATAGCATGGGGTGACTAATTGGGGATTGTCCGTGTGTTCTGTGTGTTGGGCTGTGTGTGTTGTGTAATAGAAATAATAATAATAATCTGATATCTGTCAGTAATCTGATACAGTATCTAGGCAATGATCATATGCCATGCTCTTGTCACCTTTGCAGAAGCTTTCAAAAACACGTTCAGAGCAGCGATGTACTGGGGGAAGACCACCAGATGTGACCCTACTGACGGCCTTAGTGGGGGTCCACAACCAGTCGGCCACCCGTGGTGGTGCTGAACCCGTTCTTGTGCCATGTGAGTAATGTATAAAGCATTGGTGATTTAATTTAATGCCAGTTCAGTATAATATATTATTGATGTAATGTTATGTAATTAATGATGGGATCATGAAATATCATTGTAACGCAATGCAGATTCTGTACTATCATGATGTTAATTATATGTGATATCTGTCAGTATATTTATAGCAGCAGTGTGCCTCCTCGTACATGCGCCTGTATAGCGTAAGCATTCTCATGTGACTCTTCTACTAACCTCATTTATGTTTTCGAGGTCACCAGGCCTCACAGGCTTTCCAGGTTCCCCAGGTGCCCCAGGCTCATCAACCTTCGCAGGATCCCCAGATTCCCGTGGTTCCACCAGTTGTCTCCTGTTCTTCTGCAGGTTCTCCTATCCACCAAGGATAGTGAGGAGGTGGAGGAGGAACCTGCAGCCCTTTCATTGTGTGTTCCTGTGACCACGTCCTCCTCCACCGAGGAGGTAGCGGGGCCAAGCTCCTTACAGCAGGACACCCCGAGTGGTTCTATGCCTGCGCCGACCCCGCGGAGGTTGGTTCAGCGAGGTCGAACTGCTCCAAGGCTGGCAGATTTAAGTGTGGACTTGGTGAATCTGTCCAGGACGAGCATTGACATTGGTCGAGAGCTCCTCCAGGCAATGGGCGGGTTAACTGGCCACGTTGCCACTCTAACAGCGATAGTCTCGCAGGACATGTCGCGGATGGTAGCAGTGATGTAGATAGCCGAGTCCATGGATGCCAGTCGGCAGCCTGTGGTCCTAGCATACGGCACTGCACCCCATGGTGCCATACCACCATTGCCACTGACACATGCGAGTCAGGAGGAAGCTCTTGCTTCTGACTCGGAGGATGTTTCCTTGGAAACGTCCTCTCCACCTCCAGCCCCATTTATTAATCTGCCATCACCCCCAACACAGCAGCAGCGCTCAAGGTGCCCTGCTCCAAGGCGGCTTGGGGTTGGTAGGGGAAGGGGAAGAGGTGGTGTTCAGATCAGGGGGTAAAGGAAAGAAGCGTGGCCGCAGGTAGGGAGGGTGGATTATTGTTGTTAAAATATTTGTTGACTGTTGGGTGGTTGGGTGTTTGTTATATTTATCAATGTTTTTTAAAGCATGATGTTTTTATTATAAATCTTATTTGTCATTTAAAACATTTTCATTGTTGGGATGAGGGTGGGGGGTACGTGCGTGTTAACTGTTAATGATGTTTGTTTTAAAAAAAAATTGTTGAAAACTTTTATAAAGAGTAAAAACGTTATTTAACTTTACATTATAGTGCAGTGGCTTCAGATAGCATATACAAAGTTTGCAAACACTGGCGAGGTCAGGCCAGGAAAGGCAAAGATGAAACACAACACAACTGTAACTGTAACTGTCACCAACGTAATGCAAACCGTTCATTTATGAGCTGCGGACACAACAGTCTTGCAGCTGCGTAACTACCACCAACGTTAGTTCAAGAAAAGCGTTCATTTATGAGCTGCTGACGCAACAGTCTTGCAGTTGCGTAACTATCATGGGGCTTTTCCTGTGGTATAGAGTGGGATGGGGGCATGGTTTCAATGCCAGCCTGATTGTCCTCCCCAAGGTCCTCGATCTCCTCTTCCGCCTCTCCTCTCTCCTGAGTCACCATCTGGCAATTCTTGTCCCCTCCTGAGAGCTAAGTTATGCAACATGCAGCACACCACAATGAACTGAGCGACCTGCTCAGGGTGGTATTGTAATTCGCCTCC
Organism: Pristiophorus japonicus; assembly: GCF_044704955.1. Lineage (NCBI taxonomy): Eukaryota > Metazoa > Chordata > Chondrichthyes > Pristiophoridae > Pristiophorus > Pristiophorus japonicus. Next base: position 115,755,492 of record NC_091982.1, on the reverse strand, counting down.
TCAGTGGTCCAGGCATCTGAAGCACTGCTTAAGCACTCCAGTTATCTTTTTGACAATATTGTGTGTGGCTATGTGGCTTTTGTTGTAGCGCTTCTCGGCTTCCATCTGGGTCTTATATTGTTGGGGGGGTGGTGGGGGGGACGGTCATCAGCCAGCTGGCAAGGCCATATCCTTTATCCCCCAGCATTCAACCGTGACCTTGTTGCTGACTGTTAAACAGGTCAGAAACAGTGCTCTCACGCAAGGTGTGTGCATCATGGATGCTCGCCGGAAAATTTGCAGTTACTGCCTTGATTATTTGTTTGTGGTCGACAACGAGCTGCACATTCAGGGAGTGGAATCCCTTTTGGTTCTGAGACACCTCTGCATCCTGAAAAGGTGCTCGCAGGGCGATATGCATGCAGTCTATTGCACCCTGCACCTTGGGGAAGTTTGCTATTCTCGAGAAACCCAAAGACCTCTCAGTCTGTGCCACCCTGGTCATAGGGAAGCTGATAAAGTCCCTCCTGTGTGCGGAAAGGGCTTCAGTCACCTGTCGAATGTATAGCGTGCTGAGAGATAGCGCAAATGTCGCCAGCTTGGCCTGAAAGGAGCCCGATGCATAGATGGAAAGTGCCGCAGTAACCTTGACCTCAACGGGCAGTGCGGTCCTGATGGTGCTGTTAGGCTGCAGATCTCCCTAAATGAGCTGGCATATCTCACTGATAACCTCCTTTCGGAAGCGCAGCCTCCTAAGGCACGTGTTATCGGACAAGTTCAGGTATGACCACTTATCCCTGTAAGTGCGTTGGGTGTAAGGTCTCCTCCTCCTCAGCAGTCTGCCACCTCTTTGATTGGGCACATAATGCTCTTCAGCATACTTTCTCCCATCTCTAGTCTGCAGCATGTGAGTAGTCATCAATACTGGCTGAGAAATTACAGGCTCCATTACTGTTACTAAATGCCCTATTTATATGTATTCAGAATTATTAAATTGTCCTCTAAAAACTCAATGAAAAATGCTAATTCTCCACAATATGATTAGATGGTTATCAAGAGATTTTAAAACCACCTTAAAAGCACTCATGAATTACTTCAAAACTCCCATGAACTTGAAGCAGCCTTTTAGGAAAAGTCCTCTGAATTACAAAATGGTGTCCATACCGCCGGCTTAAGGTCAGGTGAGTGCAGCTTTTTTTTAGCGTTTTTTTAGGTGAGCGATCATTTGGCGGTATATGGGCGAGATGCCAAAAGTAACGCTCGGCGATATTCTGGGCGGTTCTGGGCGTTAGTTTCCATTATACACAGTCTTCTGGGCACAAGTGATAACTTCAGAATTAAAAAAAAATATGGGCGGGCGGTTCAGCTAATTCTCAGCATTAACTGTGTGCCAAAACTTACGCCGGCGATAAATGGGTGATAATTGGGCATTAGTATCCATTTTTAATCAAATATGGCCATTAGACTACATCTTAGCGGTTAAATGCGCGGTAACTGGGCGGTAGCTGGGCGAACCCAATGGAAAGTCTAGCCCCTGGAAAATAAACCACGGATGGTTTCCTGATGGAGAGTTAAGGTTGAAGGGTTTCGGATTCCTCTGCTGCCTTGTTAAGTAGTGATAAGCACCGATCCCACTGTTCTCCCAAGATTTTAAAGGACATGATTAAACTGGGATTAACCTCTTCAAGGTATAGTTGAAATACTTGCCTTGTAAGCAGTTTAGAAACCAGTTAAGCGTAACTGAGTAAATTGGAATCTTGCGTGTACAATCTTAACTTGCATTGGTGATATATTAATGTGTCAGCTCAGCTACAAGCTGCACAGAAGAGCAAAGGGTTCATTACTGGTTAGGCCCTGCAGAATTGTCTGTGAGAAAGGGATGGAGTTAGTCACAGTTCAGACAGCAAAGTCTTTAAACTAGTACTTGCTGTTTGTGAGTAAATTTAAAGAAGCAGTGCACTGAATTGGCCAAAAGCAATTGATTTAAATCTTAAATATCATCAACCAGTGTTAAACTTGGATTAACCTGACACTGTCGTCATGATGGATGAATTGTTGTAGATTGAGATGTTACCTCCTGAAGGTTTGATAATATAATCTGAACTGCTGAATGCCAATCCAGGTATCATTGTGACTTGGTGCTGAACATCAGATGGACCCTTGAGGAGGAGATATGGTGAAGGGGTTCAGGAACTGTCTATTTGTTGGGATGCTGATCCCAGTGCTCTGATAATAATCGGGGCAGACCGCCAGCACCTGTCAGGGTGCACCAGCAACACTCGACCTAATCTGCCCTTGAGACGTTGAGTGATCCACCTGAGGTTCCCATAGCCCTTCCAAGGCCAAAACAAAATTGCACGGTGGAAGTCTCAGAAGAGCGTCATTCTGGTACTTTGTGATCAATGGTCATTCCCTTTGAAATGTCTGGGGCCTTTCCTCAGGCCTCAGCAGAACTTGCATCAGCTGGGGGAACTCCTGCTAAGGGCTATTGTGTGAGTAATGGACAGAATCTCTCTGGCTAGCATTGGGATCACATACAGACCTCTTATGATATGGGGAAACTTCATACTTGGCTCTTTCCACCAGAAAATGGAAGAATTAAAAACACTGGCTGAATTCCTGATGGAATCTGGTCCTGCCTCATTTTCCAGTCTCAATTAGGGAATTCATCCTCAATCAACCTAGTGCCAGTCAGCATGTTGGGCCCATTATGTCCAAGGCCAGGCTAAAGTTTTTCAACTAAAAACTTCAATGCAGCTATTAAAAGGCCTAGAAAGAAGTCGGGTGGTTTGTGCCACCCGTTATCGCCACAAAATGTAGAGAAAGCAGGAGCTGGCACTCTTCCAGCAGTCAGTGGCAGATCCTGCAGTGGGCACCATTGTGCAAGTGCCGGTAGCACTGCTGGTTATCACAATCACCATAGGGATTTAAATAAGCATGATCATGATGTCGGTGAGTGTGCAATGCTTGATTGACGCCCGATCTGCCATATTTGTTCTCAACGTTGAACTTATCGGCAGGTCAAAACAACAACAGGGAGAGCAGGTGTCCAACAGCAGGAAGGAGGTTCCTGCAACGATATTTATAGGGATCATCAGCAATCAGATGTACCTGACATGGTTCTGAAGTTTTTTGGTAATAGCTCCTGTTCATCCAACAGCTTTCTTTACTTATTTCAAGGTTATTTGGTAACAGGGAGTGTTATTGCAAGGGACGATCTCCCTCGATATTTTTTAAAGGCTTCTGCTCACAACACTTGCTCTCAGTTATGGGGGCTGAAGTGGCAATCGACCTCGCCTTCCAGGATGTACAGCAGAGGGAGTGAAGGTAAACAAGGAAGAGGGGAACATGCATGCAGAGGGAGGAGGAGGAGGGTCAGGAGGGCTCTCAACAGGAGGCCTTACCCACCTAGGATCTTCCGACAGCACTTCTCCAACCTCTGGTTAAGCGAGGAGCAGTATCTCAGGAGGTCACGTTTCATCAAAGAGGTCACAAAGCTCTGTCACCTCCTGTAACCAGACCTGCAGCCTCAGACCAGGGCAGCCACGGTTCTCCTGTGGCAGCCATGGTCACTACCGTCCTCAATTTTGTCACCAGCGCATCCTTCCAGTCTGAGACAGGACCAGTGCGCATGTGGCTTTGCCAGGATAGCGGGCCTCCCCATGGTGCAGGGTATCATCGACTGCACATAGGTGGCTTTACAATCCTGAAATATTTCCGTAACCACTCACTTAATGTGCACGTGGTATGTAACCACACGCAGTGAATCCTCAATGTCAATGCCCGCTACTCTAGCAGCAGCCATGATGCCTTCATCCTGCTCCAGTCCGGTGTGCTAGCAATCACCACAGCAAACTCGAGAGTGACTGTTCGGAGACATGGGCGATCTGCTCTCCACCTGGCTCATCGCACCCCTCTGCAACCCCACCACAAGTGCCCAGCACTCATAGAATGAGAGACATGCTCCACTAGGAACATCATCGAACAGACCGTCGGGATATTGAAGCAACGGTTCCGCTGCCTTGACTGCTCTGGAGGAGTCCTCCAGTAATTGGCTGAGCAGATGTCCCATTTCATGGTGCTCTGCTGCATGCTTCACAACGTGGCCATCATGAGGACGCATCGCTTGCCAGGAGGGATTGCTCCACCACCTTAGGAGGAGAACACGGAGGAGGAGCAAAAGGAAGCGGAGGGATGGAGGCAGCAGGCAGCTAATCCATCTGGACGGGGTGTTGGTGAGTCGCTCATCAGATTCCGATTCCAATGAATGAAATCCCAGATTCCCGTGGTTCACCATATCCCCATCATACCATCTCTGTGTCACAGAATATCACAATCTTCTCCTGGCCACAAAGCTGAAATGAGAGACACCCACTACAGTAGATTCCAAACAAAATTAATACATTTATTAGTATTCACATGACACATATTTACAATACTATTAAAGAATTACCTTTGTTCAATACCTTTGTCTTTCGTGGGGGTTTTCCTAACCCCGTGCTCCTACAAAGTGCTCCCCCAGTGCCTGCAGCATGGCTGGTGGAAGGCTGTTGAGTTTCTGTGCGGGAGACTTCAGATGGCCTTTGCAGGATGACCTTGAGCTGCTGTGGCCTTAGAAAGTCTGGCTGTAAGACTGCAGCACCTTGGCAGTCTGGGCTGGCTGGCTAACAGGCAGCGGCAAGGGCAATGGTGGAATGGCTGCGGGGGGGAACAGTAATATTGTCATCCTGAAAGTGGGGACAACAGGGTCCTGCTCCAATGGCCCACTGCCACTCCCCTGTATGGCACCTCAGCATTCCTAGCAATCTGTTGGAGCAGAGATTGCTGGCCTGCTGCGACATCCTGCAAGCCCTGGTCGATGTTTGTAAACTCAGCCATGGTGGTAGCAGTCAGAGCTTGGGTGGCTTCAAGCTGAGATTGCATGAGAGCAGTCTAAGTTTGGATGGCACCAAAGCAGAGACTGCAAGAGAGCAGTCTGAGCTTCCACTGCAGTACTCAGACATTAGGTCGCTTCCGTCTGTGCTGCAGTGGAAGCTGCGACATCACCCATCATGTGCACATCCATGGTCTCTCTGGGAGTGTATTTTCATTTCCAGCATGCTCCAGAGCCCCATGCAATGTCGGAGGCAGACTCCTCTGCACTCCTTGACATTGTCGAGAGGCTCTCTGGTCTGGCAGCATGTACCACATGGCTCCCAATGATCCCCAGTACCCGCTCCTCGAGCTGGCTGAGCTGTTGACGGGCCGCTTGGCACCCACCTGTTTGCTTCTGCTTCCTCCACTTGTTGCACCCATCATTTCTGCGTGCGTGCCCGTCACTCTTCTTCTGAAGGCCTCCCCATCGAGGTCATCATCCGAGTCCTGTGCAGCAGAACTCGCCCCCCGGGGAGCTGGCCCCCAAGCTACCCTTTTCCCCGGCCTTACTGCAGTGCACTCATGTCCAGTGCCTCACCCTGTGCAGATCCCGTTTCTATATTAGCTTCTAAAGTTCGTGCAGTGCCAGTTTACCATAAGGACAGCAGCAGTTCAAGAAGGTGGCTCACCACCACCTTCTCAAAGCCAATTAGGGATGGGCAATAAATGCTGGCCTCGCCAGCGATGCCCACATCCCGGAATGAATAAAAAAAAAGGTTTCTTAGCTGGTGTCTGTGAGTGAGAGATGCAGTGACATGGTGTCTTCTTCCTTATCTTCTTCTCCCCCTCGCTCTCAGTGGTGCCCTCATGGACAGGCTTCTTACCTGCTTGTTGATTATCTGAAAGCAGAAAGGCACAAGAGTCGGGTTATGGTGAAGGTGAGGGCGAAGCAAAAATTCATGCATACAGCATGCATAGCTTGAAAGTGAGAAAAGTTTGTCGGCTGAAGGGTAGTGTGAGGACTGAACACACTGTTGCTGTCCCCAAGGGCTTCACCTCGTTCGAGGCCACAACTTCTACCACGTGGCTCCCAATGATGCCCAGTACTATCTCCTCGTGCTGGCTGAACTATTGAGGGGCCACCTGGCCCCAACCTGTTTGCTCCTGCTCCCTCCGATCATGAGCGACTTTGAACTGGAAGAGAGAGAAGGGCGTGAGTGAGTTTAGTGCAATGTGTTTGAGTGATGTGCCTGCCGTCGTTGAATAGCTGCCATTGCGTGGCTGGTGAGAAATGTGGCTGTGAGTGTTGATAAGTAGATATTGTTGGTTTGTGAGTGCGGGGGTTATGAACAGATGAACAATGACGAACAGGTAATGACCCTCAGGTCCATCGAGTCTGTCCCACCCAATCGTGAAACTTGTGTGACCCGCTCCCCCCACTATCGCTCTGCTGCTGCCGATCCGTGATAAGTGCGTCATCAAAGCACACACCCTCGATGTGCACTCCCACCCACCCCCCGTCCCGATGGCGAAAATCTTGCTGCCGCCTCTCGGTGCCACCAGCAGCTTTTTCTGCTGGTGCACTGAGCTTGGAGTGTGCTCAATGTGGTGGTGCAGCTTCCATTAAAGGGGAGGACCTACTGCCGCAGCCAACATCTTTTCTTCTTTTGTCTGCCGACTGCCATGTCGGGCCGACAATTATAACCCCGGGTTTGGCTGGGCCGCCAACAGGCAGCCTGGCACCCCCTCTTGGCCGAAATCCTCCCTGGGGGCCCAGTGGACCGAACTTAAAGAACCGCACCGATCTCCCCTTTAAGTGAATGGGAGATCCATGGTGGGGCGGCACTGTGATGACATCATCAGCGCTACGCTGACGACCGACAGCGACGGATACTCCGCCCGCCCCCCAACTTCCGCCCCTCTAGTGTGCAAATGTCCGCTCACTGCCGCACTTCCGCCCACATTATGGGCGACTTCCGGTCCGCTGAAAAAAAAAGCCAAGGAACGGAATTTCGCTCTAGAGGCCACCGCATCCACCGCGCTGGTAAAACCAACAGAAACACGGTAGGTGCACCGCGTTTGCAGCAGTGAGCAATTTCGGCCCCATTTATTCTGAACACTGCCCATTTCTTGGCTAAATCCAATTTCCGGTCCAAAATATAATGTTGAATTGATCAATGTAATCATGTTATTCTGAAATATTTTTACTTACTTTAATCCATTATTTTAAATATCAGAAATTTAACTTCAGAAAGCCAATGAAGGAGACAAATGTTCAGGTTATTTCAGATTTTCCGGAGAATTTGAGTGGTTTGTTGGGAGAAGCCACCCAGTGGCCAGATTGTGAATTACAAAGTAAAGAGTTTACTTCATTATAAATATGAAAATAGAAACATAGAAACATAGAAAATAGGTGCAGGAGTAGGCCATTCGGCCCTTCGAGCCTGCACCACCATTCAATAAGATCATTGCTGATCATTCACCTTAGTACCCCTTTCCTGCTTTCTCTCCATATTCCTTGATCCATTTAGCCGTAAGGGCCATATCCAACTCCCTCTTGAATATGCCTAACGAACTGGCATCAACAACTCTCTGTGGAAGAGAATTCCACAAGTTAACAATTCTCTGAGTGAAGAAGTTTCTCCGCATCTCAGCCCTAAATGGCTTACCCCTTATCCTTAGACTGTGACCCCTGGTTCTGGACTTCCCCAACATCGGGAACATTCTTCCTGCATGTAACCTGTTCTGTCCCATCAGAATTTTATATGTTTATATGAGATCCCCTTTCATTCTTCTAAACTCCAGTGAAGACAGGCCTAGTTTATCCAGTCTCTCCTCATATGCCATCCCGGGAATCAGTCTGATGAACCTTTGTTGCACTCCCTCAATAGCAAGAACATCCTTCCTCAGATTAGGAGACCAAAACTGAACACAATATTCCAGGTGAGGCCTCACCAAGGCCCTGTGCAGCTGCAGCAAGACCTCACTGCTTCTATACTCAAATCCCCTAGCTATGAAGGCCAACATGCCATTTGCCTTCTTCACTGCCTGCTGCACCTGCATGCCCAACCTTCAATGACTGATGTACCATGACACCCAGGTCTCGATGCACCTCCCCTTTTCCTACTCTGCCACCATTCAGATAATATTCTGCCTTCATATTTTTGCCACCAAAATGGATAACCTCACATTTATCCACATTATACTGCATCTGCCATGCATTTGCCCACTCACCTAACCTGTCCAAGTCATCCTGCAGCATCTTAGCATCCTCCTCACAACTCACACCACCATCCAGTTTAGTGTCATCTACAAATCTGGAGATAACACTCTCAATTCCTTCATCTAAATCATTGATGTATATTGTAAAGAGCTGGGGTCTCAGCACTGAGTCCTGCAGCAGCCCACTAGTCACTGCCTGCCATTCTGAAAAGGACCCGTCTATCCCGACTCTCTGCTACTTGTCTACCAACCAGTTCTCTATCCACATCAGTACATTACCCCCAATACCATGTGCTTAAATTTTGCACACTAATCTCTTGTGTGGGACCTTGTCAAAAGCCTTTTGAAAGTCCAAATACACCACATCCACTGGTTCTCCCCTGTCCACTCTACTAGTTACATCCTCAAAAAATTCTAGAAGATTTGTCAAGCATGATATCCCTTTCATAAATCCATGCTGACCTGGACTGATCCTGTCACTGCAAATGCACTGCTATATCATTTTTAATAATTGATTCCAACATTTTCCCCACTACTGATGTCAGGCTAATCGGTCTATAATTACTCGTTTTCTCTCTCCCTCCTTTCTTAAAAAGTGGTGTTACATGAGCTACCCTCCAGTCCATAGGAACTGATCCAGAGTGGATAGACTGTTGGAAAATGATCACCAATGCATCCACTATTTCTAGGGCCACTTCCTTAAGTACTCTGGGATGCAGACTATCAGGCCCTGGGGATTTATCGGCCTTCAAACTCATCAATTTCCCGAACACAATTTCCTGACTAATACGGATTTCCTTCAGTTCCTCCTTCTCGCTAGACCCTCGGTCCCCTAGCATTTCCGGAACGTTATTTGTGTCTTCCTTTGTGAAGATGGAACCAAAGTATTTGTTCAATTGGTCTGCTATTTCTTTGTTTCCCATTATAAATTCACCTGATTCTGACTGCAAGGGACCTGCATTTGTCTTCACTAATCTTTTTCTCTTCACATATCTATAGAAGCTTTTGCAGTCAGTTTTTATGTTCCCAGCAAGCTTCCTCTCTTACTCTATTTTCCCCCTCCTAATTAAACCCTTTGTCCTCCTCTGCTGAATTCTAAATTTCTCCCAGTCCTCAGGTTTGCTGCTTTTTCTGGCCAATTTCTAAGCCTCCTCCTTGGATGTAACATTATCCCTAATTTCCTTTGTTAGCCACGGTTGAGCCACCTTACCCATTTTATTTTTACTCCAGACAGGGATGTACAATTGTTGAAGTTCATCCATGTGATCTTTAAATGTTTGCCGTTGCCTATCCACCGTCAACCCTTTAAGTATAATTTGCCAATCTATTCTAGCCAATTCACGTCTCATACCATCGAAGTTACCTTTCCTTAAGTTCAGGACCCTAGTCTCTGAATTAACTGTGTCACTCTCCATCTTAATAAAGAATTCTATCATATTATGGTCACTCTTCCCCAGCAAGATTGCTAATTAGTCCTTTCTCGTTACATATCACCCAGTCTAGGAAGGCCAGCCCTCTAGTTGGTCCTTCGACATATTGGTCTAGAAAACCATCCCTAATACACTCCAGGAAATCCTCCTCCACCGTACTGCTACTAGTTTGGTTAGCCCAATCTATATGTCGATTAAAGTTGCCCATCATAACTGCTGTACCTTTATTGCACGCATCCCTAATTTCTTTTTGATGCTGTCTCCAACCTCTCTACTACTGTTTGGTGGTCTGTACACAACTCCCACTAGCGTTTTCTGCCCTTTGGTATTCCGCAGCTCTACCCATACAGATTCCACATCATCCAGGCTAATGTTCTTCCTTACTTTTGCATTAATTTCTTCTCTAACCAGCAATGCTACCCCACCTCCTTTTCCTTTCTGTCTATCCTTCTTGAATGTTGAATACCCCTGGTTGTTGAGTTCCCAGCCTTGGTCACCCTGGAGCCATCATATTCGTTAATTGCTGCCTGCGCAATTAATTCATCCACTTTATTATGAATACTCCTCGCATTGAGGCACAGAGCCTTCAGGCTTGTCTTTTTAACGCACTTTATCCCTTTAGACTTTTGCTGTAATGCCCTTTTTGATTTTTGCCTTGGGTTTCTCTGCCCCCATTTTACTTCCCTCTGTCTCCCTGCATAGGTTCCCATCCCCCTGCCATATTAGTTTAACCCCTCCCCAACAGCACTAGCAAACACTCCCCCTAGGACATTGGTTCCGGTCCTGCCCAGGTGCAGACGGTCCAGTTTGTACTGGTCCCACCTCCCCCAGAACCAGTTCCAATGTCCCAGGAATTTGAATCCCTCCCTCCTGCACCACTCCTCAAGCCACATATTCATCTTAGCTATCCTGAAATTCCTACTCTGACTAGTACATGGCACTGGTAGCAATCCTGAGATTACTACCTTTGAGGTCCTGCTTTTTTAATTTAACTCCTAGCTCCATAAATTCATCTTGTAGGACCTCGTTCCATTTTTTATCTATATCGTTGGTACCTATATGTACCACGACAACTGGCTGTTCACCCTCCCCCTCCAAAATGTCCTGCAGCCGCTCCGAGACATCCTTGACCCTTGCACTAGGGAGACAACATACCATCCTGGAGTCTCGATTGCGGCCACAGAAACGCCTATCTATTCCCCTTACAATAGAATTCCCTACCACTATAGCTCTCCCACTCTTTTTCCTGCCCTCCTGTGCAGCAGAGCCACCCATGGTGCCATGAACTTGGCTGCTGCTGCCCTGCCCTGATGAGTCATCCCCCTCAACGGCGTATCTGTTTTGGAGGGAGATGACCGCAGGGGACCCCTGCACTACCTTCCTTCTACTGCTCTTCCTGATGGTCACCCATTCCCTCTCTGCCTGAGTAACCCTTGCCTGCGATGTGACCAACTCACTAAATGTGCTATTCACGACATAAGAATTCATAATGGGAAAAAGTTGACACAGAAAGTGGGAGACAACAATGATAACAGGTTTTGTAGACAGAAAGTGCATGAAGATATAAGATTGTTAATGGTACCAGCTTTCTGTGGCATTGCACATGTTAAGTTGGAGAATCTGCTCAGTCTGACCTTTCTCCGTGGTCTTTATGTTGTTGTTCCTCTCTCTTTGTCTCTCCTCTTCAGCACTTGTGTCTCAATTTTTCTTTTCTTCTTTGCTCTCCCTTAACACTTTCATATTTCTCTCTTTGTCTTTTTCTTGTTTCCATTCAGGTGGGAGGTGGTGCGTGTTATGACCTCGTGTGGCAGAGCTAGGAGCCATCATCGGCTGCAGGATGCACTTGGATGGTGCTTGTGGGGTAACCGTGTCCCTCAGTATCCTGCAGCATGGCAGCGACCCAAATGGCAGAGGCTGACTCGAACAGCTAAGGCAGGCGATCTAATTTAGATCATTATTAGCTTATTGTCAGACCTTTGAACATATTTTTTGCCAGACCTTTGCAATTTCACTGCATGACTAGAGGAATCACACAACTCGGGAACCACATCTGTCAAGCTGAGGCGGTAATTCAGTGGCCATTGATCCAGCTCGTTGATATTAGCATGGAACGCATAATAAATACTCCCACCTGATATCTGCTTAGTTTCTGAAGGGAAATGCTGCTGCTGAGTACATTTTCAGCCCAGATTTAGGTCTCTCTAGGTTGCAAGTGTTTTCAGCAAATTCAGGAACCATTGTCACCTCGCTGCTACAACCTATCACACCATTGGCAGATTGCTTCTCTCATCTCTACTTGACCTGCCATCTGTTACATCAGCATATATACTGGTCCTCAGAATTGAACCACGATGAGCCCCAACACCAGCAACAGCAGGCATACCGGCAGCACCAACAACAGTGCCAACCTTCTCCTTAATCACCTGATGCTGCACAGGACAGAGGGCATCAGCGCAGAGCTGCACTGCACCAGAGGCGATACCCCAAATACAGGGTATACAAAGCTATACAACATGACTGAGCAGTGGTGCCAAAAGAGGCTCAGGCTATCATGCCAGGTCATCGCAGACATTTGCAGATTGTTGGAGCAAGACCTGCAGCCCAGAAGAGTGGGTGCACATGCCTTACCAGTGGCTGCCAAAGTCACCGCCACGCTCAACTTCTTTGCCTCAGGCTTCTTCCAGGGATCTGTGGCAGACATTTGCAGCGTCTCGCAGTCGATTGCCCACAGATGCATCACACAAGTCACCGATTCCCTGTTTGACAAGACAACCAATTATATCAAGATTACCACTGATGGCGCCAGGTTACTGAGTGGGTGCTTGGCTTTGCTGCTCTGGGTGTATGTCGTCATCGACTGCACTCATGTGGCCATCAGGGCACCCCATCATCACCCAGGCGTCTATGTCAGTTGCAAGGGCTTCCACTCCCTCAATGTGCAGCTGGTCTGCAACCATAGGAAGATCATCGTGCATGTGTGAACCAAATTCCCTGGCAGCTGCCATGACTCTTTCATCCTGCACCCTCCCTCAGCTCTTTGTTCCTCTAAACAGACTTTCCGGCTGGCGGCTTGGAGACAAGGGCTATCCACTGAAAATGTGGCTCATAATACCCTTGAGGAGGCCAAGAGCTGAGGTCGAGGAGAGATATGAAAGCCACACCTCCACCAGATGTGTCATAGAGCAGACAATAGGCATGCTGGAAATGCACTTCAGAGCTGTGACAGATCTGGAGGAGTCCTTCAGTACACAGCAGCCAGGGTCGCCAGAATCATCGTGGTTTGCTACAGCCTACACAATACAGCATAGCAGCGAGGATTAGCACTGCATGAGGAGCAAGGCACTGAGCACACAGCCTCATCATCAGAGGAGGAGGAGCATCAGCTGGAAGATGAGGAGGAGGAGGAGCAGGAGGAAACTGAGGTCCAGATCCCATTGCTGCCCGGGATGGCCTCATCATGACCAGATTTACTTAACTTCATGCATTACATCCACATGGTTGCCACATGGTGCACCAGGTTCCCTCCCCCCCACCCTTAAAGGATCCCTACAATGACCACCACTGCTGGAGCTAACGTTATGTCTCACTATTTACTCCAACTCACTCCAACTCACTCCAACTTAAGCCACTTCCAAGTTTTCAGGCAAAACTGGCCATGACCGGAAAGTGGTGAAAATAGTTTTATATGTGACATAAGAGTAACAGAACCTTAACAGAAAGTTAGTTAAACACCCATGTGCTTACCTTTGTGCATCTACTTGTGTGTAATCTTTCTCTTATGCGAGCATCTCTGAAGTGCTACCCCTGTGGCTTCAGCAGAGATAGAGGCAGCCTGCTCACTTACCTGCTATGACTGCATAGGAACGTTAGTCAGATGTCCTCTGGATTTTGGAGCTGTGAGGGCCCTGAGGAAGACTGCTCCTCCAGCGACTGTGCAGGGGCAGACTTGGCCATCAGGCTCCAGGAAGCATCTGGGGCTCTGATTGAGGGAAGGCAATGGGGAGTTGTGAGAGGAGCCCCCACTTCCATGTCCCCTCACCATCATCCATCTCATGGGCCACCCACACTTCCCTGCTAGCAAGGAGCTGGAGAGCATCTTACTGCACAGCAGTGGGGCCATGAGGACCCAAAACTATGTTTAGATCCCTCCTAGAGAGGATGTCTATGAGTATCTGCCATTTATTCTCCTTAGAAACAATGTGCTCCTGTGACTGGTGCATTAGCTGCTCCAAGCAGGTGGCCATCCTATCCATGGAAGAGTCTATAGTCACCGCTGCTTGTGACACAGTGGTGCTCATGTTGGAGATAGACTCCTCCATTCTCTGCACATATGCAGATATTGCAGTTGCAAAACCTGTCAGAGCCCACCTCCCCTCCCCCCGCCCCCCCATCGCACCCACCCCTCCCACTTCTTCCTGCACCTCCAGGATTGGTCTCTTTCTGGATGGCCCCTGAGGCTCAGCATCTGCATTCAGCTGAGCAGAGCTGGGGCGTATTGTGCCCTCCGATGAGGAGTGCCCACTGCTGTCCCTGACTCCACCATCTCCTCTTGCTCACTTGTGATATACCAGTCAGCAGGTGACAACACCACTCTATCTCGCATGGGACCCACCGAGGTATGCGTATCTGCGCGAGTGCTGGGTGCGCTTAGGTCTGGTGACGGTGCGTCCTCAGAGGCTGGAGGCTCCTCGGAGGAATCATTTTCATCTTCCTCCTGGACAATGTGGGGTGGGGCTCTTGATGGATCTGTGGGAGAATGAAGAGATGATTTAGAAATGTCATATCAAGAATCGGTAACTGTACCATTATGCAATGATGAACATTCACTGGCTGCTGACTTCAGTCCCCATATGATTAACTGACGTAATTCTGTCACCAGGTTGCTGAGATGTCTTCCTATCTCTGTCTCCTACCTCCAGCTGCTCCGTAACTCCTGAGACATACAACGCGACTTCCTCTACTGGAGTTAACGTGACCAATGATGGAGGGCCACCTCCCGCTCTCTCCTTCTCCCTCTTATTGTTGGCTCTATTCTCCTGCAAGAAGGGAATGAAGAACAATTTGATTGAGAGTGACAGAATGAGTGTAAGGATTGGATGGGTTACATCTGTAAAGGGTGACTATGAGGGAGCAGGGTACCGATTGCAAATGACCTTCTTGTGTGGTGTTACTTGGTATGATTGCATTCGGATAAGGGTGAATGTGAGGGGTGGTTAGTCAGATGGGGATGTGATCATGTAGAGAGAGAGGGATGGGTGGATGTGCAAGGTGTGTTGGTGTGAGTAATGAAGTGCAGGAGTAGGGTAGGGAAGGCAGAGCGATGGAGATGTGATGAGAGGCACAGCAGGATGAAGGGGAGTGTGGCTTTGCACTCACCTTTTCTGATCTAATGAGATAATTGAAGCGCTTCCGCAACTGCACCCAAATCCTCCTCACAACATCCCTGCTGTTCACCTCCTCTACTATCTCCAGCCAGGCTCTTTTGGACTCCTGGGGAGGTCTCTTGTGCCTATTGGAAGGGAAGAGGACCTCCTTGTGTGTTCTGACAAGCATATTCAGTGAGTCATCTGAGAACCTGGGTGCAGCCCTCTGCCTCTGTGCAGTCACGTGTTCAGGACTTAGCAAGACCCAAATGTTCTACTACAGTGCCTGCACACTCCTAGGTGAACCTTCAAATGCAATGTTGCCAAGGCTCCTTTTGAGTACTGTTGAGGGGGATGACTCATCAGGGGAGAGCAGCAGCAGCCAAGTTCATGGCACCGTGGCTGGCTCTGCTGCACAGGAGGGCAGGAAAAAGAGTGGGAGAGCGATAGTGATAGAGGATTCGATTGTAAGGAGAATAGATAGGCGTTTCTGCGGCCGCAACCGAGACTCCAGGATGGTATGTTGTTGCCCTGGTGCAAGGGTCAAGGATGTCTCGGAGCGGGTGCAGGACATTCTAAAAAGGGAGGGAGAACAGCCAGTTGTCGTGGTGCACATTGGTACCAACGACATAGGTAAAAAAAGGGATGAGGTCCTACGAGATGAATTTAAGGAGCTAGGAGCTAAATTAAAAAGTAGGACCTCAAAAGTAGTAATCTCGGGATTGCCACCAGTGCCACGTGCTAGTCAGAGTAGGAATCGCAGGATAGTGCAGATGAATACGTGGCTTGAGCAGTGGTGCAGCAGGGAGGGATTCAAATTCCTGGGGCATTGGAACAGGTTCTGAGGGAGGTGGGACCAGTACAAACCAGACAATCTGCACCTGGGCAGGACCGGAACCAATGTTCTAGGGGGAGTGTTTGCTGTTGGGGAGGAGTTAAACTAATATGGCAGGTGGATGAGAACCAATGCAGGGAGACAGAGGGAAACAAAAAGGAAACAAAAGCAAAAGACAGAAAGGAGATGAGTAAAAGTGGATGGCAGAGAAACCCAAGGCAAAAAACAAAAAGGGCCACTGCATATAAAGGGGCTGCAGGAGGGGTCAAAACTAGAAATCATGGTTTAAAAACGAGGATTAAAACACTCTACCTAAACGCACGCAGCATTCGAAATAAAGTAAATGAGTTGACGGCACAAATCATCACAAATGAGTATGATTTGGTGGCCATTACAGAAACATGGTTGCAGGGTAGCCAAGACTGGGAATTAAAAATACAGGGGTATCTGATGATTCGGAAAGATAGACAAGAAGGGAAAGGAGGTCGGGTAGCTCTGTTAATAAAGGATGATATCAGGGCAGTTGTGAGAGACGATATTGGCTCTAATGAACAAAATGTTGAATTATTGTGGGTGGAGATTAGAGATAGTAAGGGGAAAAAGTCACTGGTGGGCGTAGTTTATAGGCCCCCAAATAATAACTTCACAGTGGGGCGGGCAATAATCAAGGGAATGATGGAGGTATGTGAAAAAGGAACGGCAGTAGTCATGGGGGATTTTAACCGACCTATCGATTGGTCAACTCAAATCGCACGGGGTAGCCTGGAGGAGGAATTCATAGAATGCATACGGGATTGTTTCTTAGAACAGTATGTTACAGAACCTACAAGGGAGCAAGCTATCTTAGATCTGGTCCTGTGTAATGAGACAGGAAAAATAAACGATCTCCTAGTAAAAGATCCTCTCGGAATGAGTGATCACAGTATGATTGAATTTGTAATACAGATTGAGGGTGAGAAAGTAGTGTCTCAAACGAGTGTACTATGCTTAAACAAAGGGGACTACAGTGGGATGAGGGCAGAGTTGGCTAAAGTAGACTGGAAACACGGAATAAATGGTGGCACAATTGAGGAACAGTGGAGGACTTTTAAGGAGCTCTTTCATAGTGCTCAACAAAAATATATTCCAGTGAAAAAGAAGGGCGGTAAGAGAAAGGATAACCAGTCGTGGATAACCAAGGAAATAAAGGAGGGTATCAAATTAAAAACCAATGCGTATAAGGTGGCAAAGGTTAGTGGGAAACTAGAAGATTGGGAAAATTTTAAATGACAGCAAAGAATGACTAAAAAAGCAATAAAGAAAGGAAAGATAGATTAAGAAAGTAAACTTGCGCAAAACATAAAAACGGATAGTAAAAGCTTTAACCGATATATAAAACGGAAAAGAGTGACTAAAATAAATGTTGATCCCTTAGAAGATGAGAAGGGGGATTTAATAATGGGAAATGTGGAAATGGCTGAAACTTTAAACAATTATTTTACTTCGGTCTTCACAGTGGAAGACACAAAAACCATGCCAAAAATTGCTGGTCACAGGAATGTGGGAAGGGAGGACCTTGAGACAATCACTATCACTAGGGGGGTAGTGCTGGACAGGCTAATGGGACTCAAGTTAGACAAGTCATCTGGTCCTGATGAAATGCATCCCAGGGTATTAAAAGAGATGGCGGAAGTTATAGCAGATGCATTTGTTATAATCTACCAAAATTCTCTGGACTCTGGGGAGGTACCAGCGGATTGGAAAGCAGCTAATGTAATGCCTCTGTTTAAAAAAGGGGGCAGACAAAAGGCAGGTAACTATAGGCCGGTTAGTTTAACATCTGTAGTGGGGAAAATGCTTGAAGCTATCATTAAGGAAGAAATAGCAGGACATCTGGATAGGAATAGTGCAATCAAGCAGACGCAGCATGGATTCATGAAGGGGAAATCATGTTTAACTAATTTACTGGAATTCTTTGAGGATATAACGAGCATGGTGGATAGAGGTGTACCGATGGATGTGGTGTATTTAGATTTCCAAAAGACATTCGATAAGGTGCCACACAAAAGGTTACTGCAGAAGATAGAGGTACGCGGAGTCAGAGGAAATGTATTAGCATGGATAGAGAATTGGCTGGCTAACAGAAAGCAGAGAATCGGGATAAATGGGTCCTTTTCGGGTTGGAAATCGGTGGTTCGTGGTGTGCCACAGGGATCAGTGCTGGGACCACAACTGTTTACAATGTACATAGATGACCTGGAAGAGGGGACAGAGAGTAGTGTAACAAAATTTACAGATGACACAAAGATTCGTGGGAAAGCGGGTTGTGTAGAGGACACAGAGAGGCTGCAAAGAAATTTGGATCGGTTAAGCGAATGGGCTAAGATTTGGCAGATGGAATACAATGTTGGAAAGTGTGAGGTCATCCACCTTGGGAAAAAAAACAGTAAAAGGGAATATTATTTGAATGGGGAGAAAATACAAAATGCTGAGGTGCAGAGGGACCTGGGGGTCCTTGTGCATGAATCCCAAAAAGTTAGTTTGCAGGTGCAGCAGGTAATCAGGAAGGCGAATGGAATGTTGGCCTTCATTGTGAGAGGGATGGAGTACAAAAGCAGGGAGGTCCTGCTGCAACTGTATAGGGTATTGGTAAGGCCGCACCTGGAGTACTGCGTGCAGTTTTGATCACCTTACTTAAGGAAGGATATACTGGCTTTGGAGGGGGTACAGAGACGATTCACGGAGATGAGGGGGTTACCTTATGATGATAGATTGAGTAGACTGGGTCTTTACTCGTTGGAGTTCAGAAGGATGAGGGGTGATCTTATAGAAACATTTAAAATAATGAAAGGGATAGACAAGATAGAGGCAGAGAGGTTGTTCCCACTGATCGGGGAGACTAGAACTAGGGGGCACAGCCTCAAAATACGGGGGAGCCAATTTAAAACCGAGTTGAGAAGGAATTTCTTCTCCCAGAGGGTTGTGAATCTGTGGAATTCTCTGCCCAAGGAAGCAGTTGAGGCTAGCTCATTGAATGTATTCAAGTCACAGATAGATAGATTTTTAACCAAGAAGGGAATTAAGGGTTACGGGGAGCGGGCGGGTAAGTGGAGCTGAGTCCACGGCCAGATCAGCCATGATCTTATTGAATGGCGGATCAGGCTCGAGGGGCTAGATGGCCTACTCCTGTTCCTAATTCTTATGTTAAATATCCCAGCTGGAAATGAGTCATTGATGAGGTTATCAGACCTGCACCATTTAACAGGGCTGGGAAACGCGCAGGTTGGGCTTAATAGACATCATTACGGGAAAGTCGCTCTGAGGAGCGGCATGAAATGAGGAACGGGGTCGCGACCCGCCATGTCAGCCACCTGCACGCGACCAGATACATAAAATTCCGGCCCATATGTCTGACGATAGGTCACCGACCTGAAAGGTTAACTCTGAATCTCTCTCCACAGCTGCTCCCTGACCTGCTGGGGATTTCCAGCTGTTTCTGTTTGTATTTCAGAATTCCAGCTTCTGCAGTATTTTACTTTTGTAAGAATATCAATGGGGCTGAAACTCCGGTCGGAGGCTTTCTTCGAACGAACGCCTCTGACCCGGAATTTCTCTACGAATGTACATGATGGTCCCAGAGGTGCCTTTGATTCTGGTCGGAGGCCTTCTTTCCACATGCAGTGTACGGGGACAGGACTTTCTCGCACACACGGAAAAGCTGGAGTCATATAGGCTTGGACCACTAATCACGGTGCAGTATTCTCATTTAAAATAATGGGAACCCCATTTCTCCGAGTTCCCATTATTATCAATGAGAAAAAAACCCTAAAACAAGAAACACAATATAATAAATAAAAAAACACCTCACATATTGAAAATTAATTGAATGTTTTAGAAAAAAAATATATTTTTTGGATTTAAAAAAAAATGTGTTTTAATAGGGTTTAAAATAAACTTATCTTAATGGACAGGGTTTTTGCGCTAAAAATGTGTATTTAAATTTAATTTTTATATGTTTGAAACTCTTACGCTGGTTAAAGTAAGCTATGCGCCTGTTTTTACCACACGTAAAAGTTTCAAGGACACTTGCTGGGCAAACGATGAGCAAATAGCCCAATCTCACCCGTGTGAATATCCTTCTCCAGGGGATGCGGAGGATCTGTCAAGCGAAACTTTGACAAATCGGAAAAGCCGGTTTTCGGCGCGTGCGCATTGCACACGGAAAACCGGCTTTTGCGAGGTCTCGTCAGGTCCATGCGGTCCATGATATAATTGGGATTACGGAGACATTGCTCCAGGGTGACCAAGGCTGGGAACTCAACATCCAGGGATATTCAACATTCAGGAAGGATAGACAGAAAGGAAAAGGAGGTGGGGTAGCGTTGCTGGTTGAAGAGGAAATTAACACAATAGTAAGGAAGGACATTAGCTTGGATGATGTGGAATCTGTATGGGTAGAGCTGTGGAATACCAAAGGGCAGAAAACGCTAGTGGGACTTGTGTACAGACCACCAAACAGTAGTAGTGAGGTTGGAGACAGCATCAAACAAGAAATTAGGGATGCATGCAATAAAGGTACAGCAGTTATCATGGGCGACTTTAATCTACATATAGATTGGGCTAACCAAACTGGTAGCAATACAGTGGAGGAGGATGTCCTGGAGAGTATTAGGGATGGTTTTCTAGACCAATATGTTGAGGAACCAACTCAAGGGCTGGCCATCCTAGACTGTGTAGTGTAATGAGAAAGGACTAATTAGCAATCTTGTTGTGCGAGGCCCCTTGGGGAAGAGCGACCATAATATGGTAGAATTCTTTATTTAGATGGAGAGTGACACAGTTGATTCAGAGACTAGGGTCCTGAACTTAAAGAAAGGTAACTTCGACAGTATGATACATGAATTGGCTAGAATAGACTTGGGAATAATACTTAAAGGGTTGACGGTGGATAGGCAATGGCAAACATTTAAAAACCACATGGATGAACTTCAACAATTGTACATCCTGTCTGGAGTAAAAATAAAACGGGTAAGGTGGCTCAACCGTGGCTAACAAGGGAAATTAGGGATAGTGTTAAATCCAAGGAAGAGGCATATAAATTGGCCAGACAAAGCAGCAAACCTGAGGACTGGGACACATTTAGAATTCAGCAGAGGAGGACAAAGGGTTTAATTAGGAAGGGGAAAATAGAGTATGATAGGAAGCTTGCTGAGAACATAAAAACTGACTGCAAAAGCTTCTATAGATATGTGAAGAGAAAAAGATTAGTGAAGACAAATGTAGGTCCCTTGCAGTCAGAATCAGGTGAATTTATAATGGGGAACAAAGAAATGGCAGACCAATTGAACAAATACTTTGGTTCTGTCTTCACGAAGGAAGACACAAATAACCTTCCGGAAATACTAGGAGACCGAGGGTCTAGCGAGAAGGAGGAACTGAAGGAAATCCTTATTATTCAGGAAATTGTGTTCGGGAAATTGATGGGATTCAATGCCGATAAATCCCCTGGGCCTGATAGTCTGCATCCCAGACTATTAAGGAAGTGGCCCGAGAAAAAGTGGATGCATTGATGATCATTTTCCAACAGACTGTCAAATCTGGATCAGCTCCTATGGACTGGAGAGTAGCTAATGTAACACCACTTTTAAAAAAGGAGGGAGAGAAAACGGGGAATTATAGACAGGTTAGCCTGACATCAGTAGTGGGGAAAATGTTGAAATCAATTATTAAAGATGAAATAGCAGCGCATTTGGAAAGCAGTGACAGGATCGGTCCAAGTCAGCATGGATTTATGAAAGGGAAATCATGCTTGACAAATCTTCTAGAAATTTCTAAGGATGGAACTAATAGAGTGGACAAGGAAGAACCAGTGGATGTGGTGTATTTGGACTTTCAAAAGGCTTTTGACAAGGTTCCACAAGGGATTAATGTGCAAAATTAAAGCACATGGTATTGGGAGTAATGTATTGACATGGGTAGAGAACTGGTTGGCAGACAGAAAGCAGAGAGTAGGGATAAACGGGTCCTTCTCAGAATGGCAGGCAGTGACTAGTGGGGTGCCACAGGGCTCAGTGCTGGGACCCCAGCTATTTACAATACATATCAATGATTTAGATGAAGGAATTGAGTGTAATATCTCTAAGTTTGCAGATGACACTAAGCTGGGTGGCAGTGTGAGCTGTGAGGAGGATGCTAAGAGGCTGCAGGGTGATTTGGACAGGTTCGGTGAGTGGGCAAATGCATGGCAGATGCAGTATAATGTGGATAAATGTGAGGTTATCCACTTTTGGGGCAAAAAGGCGAAGACCGTTTATTATCTGAATGGCGGCAGATTAGGAAAAGGGGAGTTGCAACGAGACCTGGGTGTCATGGTACAACAGTCATTGAAAGTTAGCATGCAGGTACTGCAGGCGGTGAGGAAGGCAAATGGCATGTTGGCCTTCATAGCTAGGGGATTTGAGTATAGGAGCAGGGAGGTCTTACTGCAGTTGTACAGGGTCTTGGTGAGGCCTCACCTGGAATATTGTGTTCAGTTTTGTTCTCCTAATCTGAGGAAGGACGTTCTTGCTATTGAGGGGGTGCAGCGAAAGTTCACCAGACTGATTCCCGGGATGGCAGGACTGACATATGAGGAGAGACTAGATTGACTGAACCTGTATTCACTGGAGTTTAGAAGAATGAGAGGGAATCTCATAGAAACATATAAAATTCTGACGGGATTGGACAGGTTAGATGCAGGAAGAATGTTCCCAATTTTGGGTAAGTCCAGAACCAGGCGTTACAGTCTAAGGATAAGGGGTAAGCTATTTAGGACCGAGATGAGGAGAAACTTCTTCACTCAGAGAATTATTAACCTGTGGCATGCTCTACCGCAGAGAGTTGTTGATGCCAGTTCGTTAGATATATTCAAGAGGGAGTTCGATATGGCCCTGATGGCTGAAGGGATCAAGGGGTATGGAGAGAAAGCAGAAAAGGGGTATTGAGGTGAATGATCAGCCATGATCTTATTGAATGGTGGTGCAGGCTCAAAGGGCCAAATAGCCAACTCCTGCACCTAATTTCTATGTTTCTATGTTTCTATGTTTCGATGTTTCATGCATATTTTGTACCGACCCAGCGAGGTCGGAGTTTTACTCTCAATAAGTTTTCAAATTCTTTTTGTTTTTATTGGAGAGAAAACTGTATTGTGAAATGGATTTGTTTGCATCATGCTTTCAAAAGCCCTTCAACTGCTGCTAAGAAAAGCTTTTGAAACAGGCTTTTATCCCTGCAGGGGGTGCCAGAGTGCATAGATCAGAGCATTGTTTACAACAGAAGATGGTTTAAGGAGGCAAACAATAGGAATAACAGTCTGCTGTGAAAAGGGTACGAATGAGGTTTCTCAACTCTTTTTGGTGAACCATTTGAAACAAACGGGTGGATGTAAAACATGAGGGCCGCGGCATTCAATCCTATAGCACCGGCGGTTATGACTGTTTTCTTGAAAAAGTCGCTGCCACCTTGTTTCCGCCCACTTCCGGCATGGGACACGGTGGCTGCCATTTTGCAAAAGTCGGCAGCACTGCTGTTACTCGCGCTCGAGTCTCCAATGTAAATGGGCAGAATGTGACGACACTCGGCATGAAAGGGACTGCGATTTTGGACGTCACTGCATAACACCATCACCTAATCTGGCATGGAAGAATGTGTGTGCAGCAGTTATACAGAGAGTCTATCAGCGCTTCTTAAAGGGACACATCAGTCTTTCAGGTAAGTTTCCATTTAACCATTTGGAGTGCTTTTTTATGTTTTATTGCAATAGTGGGTTGGTGCAACACATTCCAAAAGTTGTTAAAGTGTGCAGGGAGTGCTGCTGGATGCTTGGAAGGCTTTGGATGTTAAAGGAAGGCCACCCAGCTCTGGCGGCTCTGGTTGCAGTCCCCCTTGGGCAGCAACATAACATGGAGATGAAGCAGAGCCAGCAAAGAGGACAAGCTGCTCACAGAGTGGAGAGGAAGAAGCAGAAGAGGAAGATGCAGAAGTGGGGGAAGCGGAAGTAAGAATGAAACAAAGACAGCCCCTTTCTGGCTGGGAATCCAGAATGGAATCATCCACCTGTGGTACCAGTGACCATAACCCCAATCCCTCTTTCAACGTAAGTCCCACATCTTACCTTCCATGTTACTGACCATCACAGCGTCCTCTTGGCCACTATGCTGAAATAAAAGGCACCACAAAGCAAACTTTATGATCCACCTTTATCGATATATGCATCCAATATAACATCAAGAAATCAACTAATCATCCTTGTGCATTCCCATATTGACTGTCTTGCGCGTACCTTCACCCATCCTAGTGTTGTCATGCAGTGCTGCTCCAGTGGCTGCAGCATGGCTGGTGGAAGGTTGCAGGATGACCTCGAGGAGCTGGTGACTGAGAGTGTGAAATCGAGTGATGCTGTCTCTTCATCTTCTTCACTTTCTTTTCCCTCTTGTTCAACCACTGGTTGGGCAGGCTGGATTTTTTGGATGTCTGAAATGAAGAAGGCACAAGGGTAGGGTTGTGGTGAGGGGAGGGCGGGAAAGCAAGAGGTCATGCTTACACCATGTGCAGCTTGTACATCATGGAAGAAGGAGGATAATGCATGAGGATACTGACATCTTGTATTCTTTTAGCCCCGCCACTGGCCAGCATCGTCTCCTCCAAGGGAGTGAGATGAACCAAGGAATGTGCAGTGTGGCTTGTGTTTGGTAGAGATTGTTTGTAGGTGAATGATTGGGGGTGGGGGCATTGTGTATTGAACAGTGTGTGAGGCAAGTAGTGCAGTTGGTAAAAGACAGCTTTTGAAAATGCGTTCACTGACCTTGACCATTCGTTTGAGGTCATGAAACTTCTTGGGCACTGGAGCCAGTCCTGGGAGTGACACTGCAGGCTGTGACAGCATCCGCAATCTGATCCCACATCTTTCTTTCTGGAGGGCCTCCTGGCCCCCTGTGGGTAGAGGGACTCTCTTCCACTGTTGACCCCCTACACAAACCTCTAGAGTTCCTTGCAAGATCGAGTGAGCCCTTTCTATAGCTTGTTGAGCCATTTGTGTCAGTGCTGAAGCACTTTTGCCATTTTTTACATGCAGCAAGCAGTTCAGCTTTAAGAGCTGAACATTACTCAGTTTGGATTGATATTTAATATTTTTTTCAGAAGGCAGTTGAGTTTTAGGGAAAAGAGTGGCTGAAGTAAATGTTGGTCTCCTGGAGGATGAGACAGGGTTATTAATAATGAAGAACAGGGAAATGGCAGAGATGTTGAACAAATATTTTGTATCGGTCTTCACGGTAGAAGACACTAAAAACATCCCAATAGTGGATAATCAAGGGGCTATAGGTAGGGAGGAACTTAATATAATCACTATCACTAATGAAGTAGTACTCAGTAAAATAATGGGACTAAAAGTGGACAAGTCCCTTGGACTTGATGCCTTACATTCTAGGGTCTTAAGAGAAGTGGCTGCAGAGATAGTGGATGCATTGGTTGTAATCTACCAAAATTCCATGGATTCTGGGGCAGTCCCAGCGGCTTGGAAAACCCCAAATGTAATGTCCTTATTTAAAAATTGGCAGACAAAAAGCAGGAAACTATAGACCAGTTAGCCTAACATCTGTCGTTGGGAAAATTCTGGAGTCCATTATTAAGGAAGCAGTAACGGAACATTTGGGAAAGCATGATTCGATCAAACAGAGTCAGCATGGTTTTATGAAGGGGAAATCATGTTTGACACATTTGCTGGAGTTCTTTGAGGATGTAACAAGCAGGATGGATAAGGGGGAACCAGTGGATATGGTGTATTTGGATTTCCAGAAGGCATTCGATAAAATGCCACATAAAAGGTTACTGCACAAGATAAAAGCTCACGGGGTTGGGGGTAATATATTAGCATGGATAGAGGATTGGCTAACCAACAGAAAATAGAGAGTCGGGATAAATGAGTCATTTGCCGGTTGGCAAACAGTGACTAGTGGGATGCCGCAGGGATTGGTGCTGGGTCCTCAACTATTTACAATCTATATTAATGACTTGGATGAAGGGACCGAGTGTAATGTAGCCAAGTTTGCTGATGATACAAAGATGGGTGGGAAAGAAAATTGTGAGGACACAAAAAATCTGCAAAGGGATATAGACCGGCTAAGTGAGTGGGCAAAAATTTGGCTGATGGAGTATAATGTGGGAAAATGTGAGATTATCCACTTTGGCAGAAATAATAGAAAAACAAATTTTCATTTAAATGGAGAAAAATTGCATAGTGCTGCAGTACAGAGAGACCTGGGGGTCCTTGTGCATGAAACACAAAGTGTTAGTGTGCAGGTGCAGCAAGTAATCAGGAAGGCAAATGGAATATTGGCCTTTATTGCAAGGGGAATAGAGTACAAAAGCAGAGAGTCCTGCTACAACTGTACAGAGTATTGCTGAGGCCATACCTGGAGTACTGTGTGCAGTTTTGGTCTCTGTATTTAAGGCAGTGGAGGCTGCTCAGAGAAGGTTCACTAGGTTGATTCCGGAGATGAGGGGGTTGACTTATGAGGATAGGGTGAGTAGGTTGGGCCGATACACATTGGAGTTCAGAAGAATGAGAGGTGATCATATTGAAACTTATAAGATAATGAGGGGGCTCAACAAGGTGGATAGAGAGAGGATAGTTCCACTGATAGGGGAAACTAAAACTAGGGGACATAGTCTTAGAATAAGGAGCCGCCCATTCAAAACTGAGATGAGGAGAAATTTCTTCTCTCAGAGGGTTGTAAATCTGTGGAATTCTCTGCCCCAGAAATCTGTGGAGGCTGTGTCATTGAATATATTTAAGGCGGAGATAGACAGATTTTTGAGCGATAAGGGAGTAAATGGTTATGGGGAGCGAGCAGGGAAATGGAGCTGAGTCCATGATCAGATCAGCCATGATTTTATTAAATGGCGGAGCAGGCTCGAGGGGCCAAATGGGCTACTCCTGCTCCTATTTCTTATGTTCTTATGTTCTTATGTTAACAGCTAAACATTGCCTATTTTTGAATGATATTTTTCAGAAGGCAGTTCACCTTTAAGAGCTCGGGTCTGCTTTCTAAAATGACAGCCTTGTCTTTAGAGAATGCAGCTTCGCTCCCGGGGCACTATTGCGATGAGACATTGACCTCCCGCTAAGCACACAGCCTGAAGTAGTGCGCTCGTCACTGGGCTGTGCACTAAAATCATTCAAATCAGCAGGCAACACCAAAATAACATGCTGCCTGTGCTTTCTAAACGGGCACGAGCAAATCTCACCCCATGGTGCCACCGCCGGCTTTCGGCTCTTCTCAAATATCTAGGCTGAGGTAAGGGTTGCATTTGACAGGAAGAGAACTATAAATTAAAAGGTTATAAGACAGATGCAATGTTTACTTAGTTACAAAGCAGGAAATAAGGAAAGACAGCTGCATTCGAGACTCTGGGGTGTGAACAGGAGAATGCACCTTCACCATTTCTCATTAAATCTATGCACAGTAATTTGTTAATAATTCATTAGAAAAAGGTGCAGTGACAGAGGACTGGAGGATAGCTAACGTATACCTATATTTAAGAAGGGAGATAGAACATGCCCAGGGAACTATACACCAGTCAGCTGAA
Organism: Pristiophorus japonicus; assembly: GCF_044704955.1. Taxonomy (NCBI): domain Eukaryota; kingdom Metazoa; phylum Chordata; class Chondrichthyes; family Pristiophoridae; genus Pristiophorus; species Pristiophorus japonicus. The sequence goes on along the minus strand of NC_091982.1, from coordinate 115,728,202 downwards.
CATTGATGGGAAAAAATAATGCAATAAAAACTAAAGGAGAAAATAGAATGACATCCAGAAACCAGAAATATAATAATGAATAATCAGCATGGATTTCAAAAGGGAAAGTCTTGCTTGACCAACTGTTATGTCTTCAGATGCTCTGACAATGACTCCACGAGACAGTGTGTTGTACTTGAACTGTACTGATCTTAGTCCAATTAATGTAACTCCAGAGTGAGGATCACACATGGTGGCCTGCCTTTTCTACTAGGCCAGGCACACCTGTACAGGTAACCTACAAGTCTCCCACTGCAGTGCCCTCTTGTAATGGTACAAGCAGTAACCATGTAGGATACATGACATCACTCTCCCCCAAGTCCTTAGTGCAAACCGCCTTTGCATTGACTGTGCTCTGGGCTTATCTCTATCTGGTTTCTACCTTGGGAGAGTAGGTGGTGTTTTGTTGGCAGTAGAAGTGCTGGTGGTTTCTGTTTGTGCGTCCATGATCACACAATTCTCTCCCCTACCATGTACAGATTGTGCCATTGGCTCATTACATTCATATACATTCGAGTCCAAAAAAAACCTTGCATTTACAGTATTACATTCGTGGTACAGTAGAGAGGCAAGTACATTTGAATGGTGAGGTACATGCTTGGACTATACTTGGAGTCAGTGCTGGGGTCAGCACCGGTGCATTAGGACAAACTAGTGCCAGAGCTGCTGGATGGTGTCCAGATAATCTGGTGGTGGTGCGGTACCCTGTGCTGGCAGTGGGAACCTGGTTATCTCAAGTTGCCTACTCTCCGGGCTTTTGCCGTTGCTCCAAGCATCGGGCAGGTTCACAGATGCCTGTGACCTCCCAGTCCTCTCCTTGCGCCCCGGGTCGCTGCTGCTCCCTGAGGAGCAGCCGTCTAGCAGTGCACAGTGAACTGATGACTCGCTTGCCTGGTCGTTATTTGGTTTGGGATCCTGGCTGGTTCCAGTCCCATTTGGGAAAACCGTTGCAGGTGACCCTTCATTCCGGGTGGCAATAGGGTCTGGGGGCTGCGCCTTAGCACGGTTTGCTCTTTCAGGCTCGTGGCGGCTGGTGCCATCGGGTGCCTGACAGTTGGAGCCGATCAGGGGCAGGGTATCTATATCGGTGCCATTGCCCTCCTGAGATCGCTTGCTCTGCAGCTTGTATTTATTAGCTGCTTGTGACCACACTCCATGGTGCATCACTCTGGTCCCACGGACGCAGTCTACAGCATTGGGTAGCTCGCTGGACCTGTGTGCTCCCAATGGATGTTTGCCTGCTGCATTGACTGTATGCAGTTGAAATCCTACATCGCACAACGTTTCATTACTCATTGTAAATAACCTGTAGCTCCGATCGCAATCACGTGACTTTTCTTTGCTTATTGCATGTGCACAACTCTGATCATCAACTACACATTTTACATCTAACTCTCAATCAATGTAATAGCGACTGTGAGTGTGGAACTGTCCCTTTAAATGTGGTGATTTGCAGGCCTCCTTTAAAAGAGCTTTGCCATCTTTACCCCAATCCTCTTCTCCGTTTGGTGCCACGTGTTGCTCCATCAGCGCTACACCTCGTGGTCTGGCCACCGCCATCATTTGCTTCAGCGCATCACCTTGTGGTTTGGGCGCCATCTTTCTTACATCCATGATGTCGACTGCTGTGATCCTCTTCTCCCCGGATTCTGCCACCAAGGCTGGGAAGTCGCCTCTGGATCCGATTTTCTTCCTCAGGAGTCCTACCACTGGAGCCCAGAAGGTGCGTTCGGGTCATCTCAGCTGGATCACCTCAATGCAGTCGTGCTGAGCAATCTGTGTCTCGGGTGCTGTGTTGGTCTGCTCTCTGGTGCCGGATCCAACCTCAGGTTTGGGCTTGTTTTGCCTCTGAGCATGGAGGATGTCGATAGCTGGAGGGATAAAATCTTCCCAGAACTAATGGATCTTCTCCATCCACTTTCTTCCGAGTAACTTTGGTCCATCTCCTGCAACAATCCACAGGGGTAACTTGTGCACCGCGTTGTCATGGAGGACCTTTACATCCGCACCACCAATGACTGGGATAAGTTCTTTGGTGTAGGTGCGCAGCTTTGCCTGAACCGGGACCAACTTGGGTCGTTGAGCCTGATTGTCCCATAGCCTCTCAAAGGCTTCTTGATTCATTACTGACTGGCTCGCTGTACCAATGGACAAATATGGCACAAACATGTGGATCAAACTAAAAGGAGGTTTAGCAACCCCATAGAAGAAGCAGAAGAAGAAAAAGACGTAGAGTTTACTCCACCACAGGTGACCGAACACCGGAACCAAGTGGAGGAGAGCCCAGTCACTGTGGGCAGTCTGGACAGGCCTGAGGCACCACAAACAGCAGACACTCAGGCCAGCGCCCAACAACCGGAGCCCCAACTCAGGCGCTCTACAAGGGAGCGTAAGCCACCAGAGAGACTTAACCTGTATCCCAAGAAGACTTTGGGGGGGGGGGAGGTGATGTCATGTATTCAACTATTATTGTAACCCATGTATAAGCTGACCTAAGTTGTACACCTTGAGAACTTTGACCACAAGGGGGTGAACTTGTGGGAGACACTCCTAACCTGGACTTTTCGGTATAAAAAGGGAAGCTCCACCCACCTTCATCACTTGAGGTCTTGGTAATAAAGGTAACTGGTCACAGAGTGACCTTCTCTCAAGTATGGGCCTCGTGTGCGTTTATACTGTATAGTAAGGACATATCATTTGTGGTCAAAGTTCTCAAGGTGTACAACTTAGGTCAGCTTATACATGGGTTACAATGATAGTTGAATACATGACAATCTTCATCAACACAGTGAGTCATATTTCTCTTACACATTCGCTGGAGGTGGCCCTTTGTGCTGCAGCCTTTACACACATAGTCTTTAAAACGGTACTGGTGAGCCCTGTGATTCCCTCCACGACGCCAGCATGGTGCTACTCGATTAGCCCCCCTTGGCAGACTCTGAGTTAAGGGACCCGGGGGTCTGTTCTCTCTTCCTTAGAAGGTTCACGTTCTACAGTCCAGCCTCTAAAAGGCACCACTCTGTGCACAGTACCTGCCAGGTTTGAGTTCTGAGGCTGTGTCATCCGCCGAAAGCCGTAGGTCGAGGTCATGAATGCTTAGCTCACAGAGATTGGCTTCTGCAATGTAACTGTGGTATCCACAGACAGTATCTTATGAAGAAGGCCCTCAAGGCCGATTTTGATGACAAAGATGTCCCACAACGCTTCGGTGAGGTGGTCGCCAAAATCACATGGTGCCGCCAGCCTCCTGAGGTCTGCAGCATATTACGCGATTTCCTGGCCTTCGGGCCGTCGGTGGGTGTAGAACCGGTGTCTGGCTGTGAGGATGCTCTCTTTGGGCTTGAGTTGTTCTTGGATCAGTGTTACAAGCTCCTTGTACGCCTTGGTCGTTGTCTTCACTGGTGCCAGCAAGTCCCTGACGAGGCCATAGACGGTGGGCTCACAACTGGTTAGCAGGATAGTTCTGTGCTTATCAGCCAGTGTGGCCAGATTATCGCCTGCCAGGTCATTTGCTGTGAAGAAATGGTTGAGCTTCTCCACAAAGATGTCCCAATCATCACCATTGGCAAACTACTGCAACATACCAAAGTTAGCCATTTTCGCGTGAAAGTCCATAATCTCGTTGCCAATTGTTGTGTTTTCAGATGCTCTGATAATGACTCCACGAGACAATGTGTTGTACTTGAACTGTAGTGACCTTAGTCCATTTAATGCAACTCTAGAGTGAGGATCACACCTGGTGGCCTGCCTTTTATACTCGGCCAGGCACACCTGTACAGGTAACCTACTGCAGTGCCCTCTGGTGGCACACCTTGTAATGGTACAAGCAATAACCATGTAGGATACATGACACCAACCTCATTGAATTTTTTTTAAGAGGTAACAGAGAGAGTAGACAAGGGTAACGTAGTACATGTAATATATCTAGATTTACAAAAGGCCTTCGATAAGGTCAGAGCATGCGGAGTCAGGGGACAAGTGGCAGAATGGATAACTAGCTGGCTGAAAGACATAAAGCAGAGTAAGGGTAGAGGGTAGCTATTCAGAGTGGCAAAAGCTGAGAAGTAGAGTCAAACAGGAATCAGTGCTGGGACCAAATATCCCTCTAATTTATTTTTGTACTTGAGCGTGACCTTTTAATTCGGTGGACAATTTTTCCTTAACCGACAACAACATTTACAATAAAGGCAGCATATATACAGTAATGCCATATTTCCACCCCACCATCTCAAATCATGAGACAATCAGACAAGGTTCAATACAAGTGAAACATAACTTCTCTGCTTTTGAATTCCATTCCTCTAGAAATGAGCCTCAGTGCTTTATTTGCACTTTTATAGCTTCTTAAACCTGCATTCTCCTTTTAATGATTTGTGAATCTGTACCCCAAGATCCCTTTGCACTTCTACTCCATTTAGACTCTTACTTTCCAAGGAGAAGGTAGCCTCATTATTCCTCCTATCAAAATGCATCTTACACTTATCTATATTGAAATTCACTTGTCATTTCCATGCCCATTCTGCAAGTTTGTTTACAGTAGAATTAAGTAAAAGATTTTACAAACATGTACAAACTATTTTAAAAAATACTTGTCAGAAATGACTGGGATTTAAAAGAACTGCATAATGATGCATTAACACTTCAGAAACACCACTCAGTTACATGGCTATGCATCGACAAACATTCCAAATGCCCAAGATGAACTGAAAGAGGCAGATCTGTTCGTGCAATCTGTATTAATTTTTAAGTTTACAACGTATTAACCCATCCCTCATGTCACTATAGCAACAGCTACACAAGCAGCAGGAACAGTGGCTTTCTTATGGTGCCGACGTGCTGTACGCCCACATAAGTAATTAGAATATTATTCACAATGCAATCAGACACTCAACAAATATAACGAATATCACAGAATTAAAAAGAATTGAACAAAAACAGGTATTTTCAACTTCAATCACTTCCATTACTAAACGTTGGGTTGGATTTTTGGTTGTCTATAGCTTCAGTTAGCGGCCAGAGGGTGCGAGCGTTAAGTTTACCAACCAGGCGCACAGCTTTTAGCGCCCCGATGGAAAATTCATTCGAGGTTTACTGGGCACTCAAACCGCTCGTACTTGGCTGCTGACAATCACTCTGATTATGACGTCAGTCATGGTGCAATGCCCACGCTTACGCCCCATTCACTAAATTAGGTGCGGCCGCCTCATTGAGTGCCCACCCAGAACAACAGTCGGTGCAGGCTTGCAGAGTCGTTAACTGGTGGCTACTTAAAGAGATGAGGAAACGTTTCCCTCGGAGGTCACAGTCCGTGCAACGTTTACACACAGCACGGTGCATGAGCCTCCCAGTTTGCAGCAGCAGACAGTTCAGCTTGAGAAAGTGAGAAAGTATCATTTTGAAAACTTTAATGGGGGCATTACTAGTTCGCCAGCGACGCATTCTGCACGATCTAGCAAAGCGCCGTCAAGCGAGAACGACTATTGGCCATGTCGGCGGTTGAAGGAGGAGATTCCCTAGACGTCGGGGCAGGAGGCCTTACTCACCACGGCTTTACCGCCGGCAACGCTCATACCTGGACCTGCAGAGGAGCAGTGTGTCAGAAGGCTGCGCTTCCAAAAGGAGGTCATTACAGATATATGCCATCTCCTGCAACGCATCCTTGCAGTCAATGCTCGCGATCCTCAAAGCGCACACAATTCGTTTATACTCCGGGAGATGGATATCACAAATTTTACTTCTAATGTTTTGCTCACAAACATTCTCCACAATTTTAATCCCTGTTCTTAAGAGTAAGGAAGGCTTTCTACGAGTGTGCAGGGCTTTGGTGAGATCACATTTGGATTACTCGGCACAGTTTTGGTCTCTTTATCTAAAGAAAGATATACTTGCCTCAGAGATGATTCATCAAAGGTTCACAAGATTGATCCCTGGACTGAGAGGGATGTCCTATGAGGAGATATTGAGTAGATTGGGCCTATACTCTCCGGAATTTAGAAAAATGAACGGTGATTTCATTGAAACATACAAGATTCTGAGGGGGATTGACAGGGTAGATGCTGAGAAATTGTTTCCCCTGGCTGGAGTGCCTAGAACTAGGGGGCATAGTCTCAGGATAAGGATTCAGACATTTAGTACTAAGATGAGGAGGAATTTCTTCACTCAGAGGATTGTGAATCTCTGGAATTCTCAACACCAGACCTCTGTGAATGTTCAGTCATTGAGCATATTGAAGGCTGAGATCGATTTTTGGACTCTAGGTGAATCAAGGGGATCGGGTTGAGGTCACAAAGATCAGCCATGATCTTATTGCATGGCAGAACAGGCTTGAAGGAGCATAGGGCCCTCTCCTGCTCCTAATTCTTATGTTATTTTGTTCTTAAGCTAAATGTTAAATTTGCATGTTAAATTTGGGGATCAAAGTGAATGGCCCAAAATCTGGTGTCAAATCAAACAGTTGATTCAAAAGCATTAAAGCCATAAACACAGGGTAGCAGTTATCTTTGGGGTAGGTCATGCAGAATCATTGACATCACTGGCACAACAGTTTTTTAAAGGATCAATTATTTCCCTTGTAAAGGGGGACTGATTTTGTGCTAATGTTTGTATATTTGGCTAACGCCTATGCCTGGACCCTCTGGCTAATGGCTTGTTTGGCTGGTTAATGTAGGCATACTGACTGCTTTGCTTAAACCAGGCCGTGAATGAGGAAATTCCTGACATCAGGGGCCATTTTGGGGTCAAATGGAGTTCTATCTCAAACAAGTCCCCACAGAAACTACCAACAAAGGCTGAGACCTGTTGGATCCACATCCTGATATAATTTCTGGCCTCTCCAAATTACTTCCAGAGGACTTACCAGTGTGGCCAATAGCACTGCAGATTAGTAAAATAATGTTTCTTTAACTTAACACTACGCGTGTTACTGGCCAGGATTGCGTGCTGACAAGCACTCGGATCGCTACGGTACTTACTGACCTGCCTTTCTTTGACTGTCTAATAACCCCCTGCCCCCGAGTCATCAATATTCACGGTGCGGCCCTCGAAAATGTGGACCACTTCCCATACCTCGGGAGCCTCTTGTCAACAAAGGCAGACATTGATGTGGAGATTCAACATCGCCTCCAGTGCGCCTGTGCAGCCTTCGGCCGCCTGAGGAAAAGAGTGTTCGAAGACCAGGCCCTCAAACCTACCGCCAAGCTCATGGTCTACAGGGCTGTAGTAATTCCTGCCCTCCTGTATGGATCAGAGGCATGGACGATGTACAGAAGACACCTCAAGTCGCTGGAGATATATCACCAACAATGTTCCCGCAAAATCCTGCAAATCCCCTGGGAGGACAGACGCATCAACATCAGCTCCTCACCCAGACTAGCATCCCCAGCATTGAAGCACTAACCACGCTCGATCAGTTCGCATGCTAGACACGAGACTCCCCAAGCAATTGCTCTACGTGAAGCCCCCTCATGGTAACCGAGCCAAAGGTGGGCAGCGGAAACGTTACAAGTACACCCTCAAAGCCTCCCTGGTGAAGTACGACATCACCACTGACACCTGGGAGACCTTGGCCGAAGACCACTGTAGGTGGAGAAAGTGCATCCAGGAGGGCGCTGAGCTCTTTGAATCTCAACGCTGTGAGCGTGAAGAGGTCAGGTGCAGGCAGCGGAAGGAGCGTGTGGCAAATCAGTCCCATCCCCCCCCCTTCCCCTGACGAATGTCTGTCCCACCTGTGACAGGGTCTGTGGCTCTCGTGTTGGACTGTTCAACCACCAAAGAACTCATTTTAGTAGTGGAAGCAAGTCTTCCTCGATTCCGAGGGACTGCCTATGATGATGAATAACCCCCTCGGGCCTCGGGCCTCACTCGCACTACCATGGCACATTGAAGCATCGCATCGGCGGCGCTGACTCACTGACAGGCCATGTGATTGGCAGGCCAGTCCGGCCACTTACGTGTGTCGGGAGGGTCCCGCCTTCACTTTGCACTGATTGGCCGGGAGACCCGAGTGAAGATAGCTTGCGACCGCACGTCAGTGGCTGGATAAGCCTACCAATCACACAACCTGCCAATCACATGGCCTACCAATCATACAGCCTGCCAATCATACAGCCTGCCAATCACATAGCCTACCAATGACACGAGTCAGCATCCCTGACAGGAAGCCTCAGTGTGCCGCGAGAGTGCGAGTGCGCGGCCCGTTTATTGAACTGCGCCGCACAATCAAGAGTGCTGCGGGCCACGCACGCAAGCAGCTTAGGGGAAGAATGGCTGACACCACTGTTGCTCACAATTTATATTAACAATTTAGACTTTGGAATCAAAAATACAATGCTTAAATTAGCAGACAACATCAATTTGGAGGGATAGTCAACACTGAGGAGGACTGCAACACAAAACAAGAACCAATTAATAAACTTGTACAATGGGCATACAATTGGAAAATTAATTTCAACATAGATAAGTGTGAATTCTTACATCTTGGTAAGAAAAATAAGAAGGTCACATGTTACTTAAAACAATAAAAATCTAAATGGGATAGAGAGCAAAGGGATCTGGGAGGACATCTACGCCAATCACTAAAAGTAGTGATGCGGATTAACAAGGCCATTAATAAAGCAAACCAAGCACTAGGGTTTATTTCTAGAGGGATAGAATTGAAAAGTAGAGAAGTTATGCTAAACGTGTATTGTACCTTGGTTAGACCATACTTGCAATACTGAATACAATTCTGGTCTCTATGTTGTAAAAAGGATATGGAGGCACTGTAGAGGGTGCAAAAAAATTTTCAAGGATGATACCAGAAATACGAGGGTACACCTATCAGGAAAGGATGAACAGACTGTGTCTCTTTTAGATACTATGGGCCCAAATTTCGGGCCGCGCCTAGAACGGCGCAGCCCCGACCTGGATGCCCGTTTTTCGCGCCACAAAGTGCGCCTAAAAAAAACTTCCAGATTCTCCGGCTCCCTGCTGGTCCTCTTGAGCCGGGCGCGGCGCAGTACGAGCTGTAAGGGGCGGAGCCAGGTCCCTGCGCTGAAAACAGTGCCGGGACCTCTGCACATGCGTTACAGTGGGCGCGCATGTGCAGTACCTCCAGGCGCCCAAAACTGTGGGAGGGGCCCGAAGCATGCAGCCCCTAGCCCTGGCCGAATGGCCTCACTGGGGCTGCGTGGATAAGGCTCCTCCCACGCCTGACTCCTGCTTCCTCCCGACCCGACTCGACTCCCGCTTCCCCCGCCCCCGGACCGGACCCGACCCCGACACCGACCCGACTCTCGCTTTCCCCCCCTGCCTCCGGACCGGACCCGACCCGACCCCCCTGGACTGGACCCGACCCGCGCTCCCCCCCCCACACCCGACCTGACCACCTTCTCCCTCCCCCCTGACCCGAACCAAACCGACCTCCCTCCCACCACCCCCCCGACCCGACCCGCGCTCCCTCCCTCTCCCCCCCTCCACCCGAACAACCCAACCTCCATCCCCCCCCCCGCACCGAACCCGACCCGACCCGCGCTCCCCCCGACCCGACCCACGCTCCCAACCCCAGACCCCGGACCTGACCCGACCCAACGTCACCTACCTGTAAATCTGGTGCTGGGGACGGGCCCTGCCCGAAGTCTTGGGCCCGGCCGGGCCCGGCCCGTTCAGCCTCCCCCCCACTTCTCCTTTTCCCCTCCCCTTCTCCTTTCCCCCTCCCCTTCTCCTTTCCCCCTCCCCTTCTCCTTTCCCCCTTCTCCTTTCCCCCCCCCTCTCCTTCCCCCCTTCTCCTTTCCCCCCCTTCTCCTTTCCCCCCTTCTCCTTTCCCCCTTCTCCTTTCCCCTTCCCTTCTCCCCCCCTTTCCCCTCCCCCCTCTCTCCCCCATTCCCCTTCCCCTCTCCTCCCCCTTTCCCTTCCCCTCTCCCCCCTCTCCCCTTCCGCTCTCCCCCCCTTTCCCCTCTCCTTCCCCTCCTCCCCCCATTCCCCTCCTCCCACCTCACTTCTCTCCCCCCTCCCCCTTCTCCCCCTTCCCTCCCCCTCTGCCTCCCTCCCTCCCCTCCCCCTGCCCCCCCCTCGCTCCCTCTACCCCCCTCCTCCCCCTCCCCTCGCTGTCAGAAACACAGACACTGACAGACAGAGAGTGAGAGACACACACAGACAGACAGACAGAGAGATAGAGACACTGACAGAGACACACTGGGGGGGGGGGCAACCCAGCACGCTGTTGGAGGGCTCCCGGTGCTGCAGTCGGAAATGTTTTATTTATTGATTTTTTTAAAAATTATTTCTTATTAATTTTTTTTGATTGATTTATTGGTTGATTTATTGATGTTTTTATCATTTATTATTGATGATGGCTCTTTATTTGTAAAACTGAAGTGTTTAATGTTTGTAAACTTCCCTTTAAACCCCCTCCCCATTCCCTATGTCTGATTTGTAACCTACGCCTGATTTTCTAAAGTGTAGACAAGGTTTTTTACAGCGTACAAAAATCTTCACTTACTCCATTCTAAGTTAGTTTGGAGTAAGTTTTCACTGCCGAAACTTTGAAAACAGGCGTAAGTGGCCGGACACGCCCCCTTTTGAAAAAAAAATTCTGTTCCAAAGTGAAACTGTTCTAACTGACTAGAACTGGAGCAAACTAAATGCCGAGAATTTGAATTTCTAAGATACTCCATTCTAAACCAGTTGCTCCAAAAAATCAGGAGCAACTGAGGCCGAAACTTGGGCCCATAAAAACTGTGGTGTATGTAGCACACAAATCACTGACTCCACACGGTCTGGTGTAAATCTAACTGCTGTGACCTTCGTCCTTTATTGTTCAGCTCCAGAGTGCCTCTCAGGTGTGGTAGTCAGCTTTATATAGCCCTTGTTGCAGGTACTACCAGGTTCCCCACCACAGCGCCCTCTGTGGTGTGGCATAGTGCTTACATTACATTTACGGTACTGGGATGATACACACATCATTACATAACAGAAACATAGAAATTTACAGCGAAGACGAAGGCCATTTCGGCCCATCATGTCCGTGCCAGCCGACAAAAAGCCACATGGCCCTCGATCAGCACTTGAACTTGAAAAGAGAAGTCTGAGTAGTGACCTAATAGAGGTCTTTAAAATTATGGCAAGTTTTGATCGAGTAAACACCGAGAGAATGTTTCCACTTGTGGGGAAGAGCGAAGCTAGAGGCCATCAATAAAACGTGAAGACGAAGAAATCAAATAAGGAATGAGTGGTGATAATGTGGAATTCACTACCACAAGGAATAGTTTAGGCCAATAGTATAGATGCATTTAAGGGGAGGCAAGATGGGCATATGAGGGAGAAGGGATTCGAGGATTATGCTGATAGAGTTAGATGAAGAAGGATGGGGGGAGGTTCAAGAAGAGCATAAACAGCAGCCTGGACTGGTTGGGCCGAATGGCCTGTTTCTGTGTTGTATGTTCTGTATAATTCTATCTGGTAAGTTTTGGATGCAGGGCTAACGTGAGCTTCTCTGCATGATTGGTTTGGGTGTTTAAGATCAATGTAGGATTGGTTAGCATGATTAAGATTAATGTTTCATCAATAATATGAAGTGAATTATCAAACATGTCACTGTATCCAATACGGCTGTCTGATTTTTGAGCAAACACATGCAGATTTCTGCATTGCCTGAGCTGATTGGTGCAGGTGCACTTGGTGCTGTCCCCTTTAAAAATGGACCTGCTGTTAAACCTGTAGATGCAGAATAACTGCACTTTGGTCCTGAAACTAATATAATTAACCTGAAAGAATAATGTTTAATCTGGAAATTGAGGAACAGCTCTGGGAGCTTGAGTATCAGCAGACCCTGAGTAAACAGAGCGACATCCCTTTTAAACAGCGTAAGGGTCTGGCTTCTGACTGTAGAAGCCTGGTGTGGAGCTGAATCATCCTTAACCAGAGACCCGGAGCAGTACAAAGTTCGAAGACTTTTGGACAAAAGTGTCCCCCTCAAAGTTTATTCCCAACCCCTGAGCAAGTGGAAGAATCGTTTATCATTGTCCTGAAATGAATCAGACAGAATTGTCTTTATCTGGGTTATCACAGAATATCCACCAAACACACCCTCCCCAGGACACAGTGAGTATTTTATCAAAACAGTAAACTCATGTAAAACCCTGAGAGGTGCTGATGATTTGGGGATTTGGATTGTTGTGAATTGCAGAGGCTCTCTGTGGGGTTCAAGGTGTTTCCAAACTACCAACCGATTGCTGCTAAATGGAGAACAGTAGGCCCAAGTTTCGGCCTGAGTTGCTCTTATTTTTTTGGAGCAACTAGTTTAGAATGGAGAATCTTAGAAATTGCAGTTCTCGGCATTTAGTTTGCTCCACTTCTCGTGAGTTAGAATAGTTTCATTGTAGAACAGATTTTTTTTTTCAAAAGGGGGCGTGTCCAGCCACTTACGCCTGTTTTGCAAGTTTAGGCAGCGAAAACTTACTCCAAACTAACTTAGAATGGAGTAAGCGTAGATTTTTTTACGCTCAGAAAAACCTTGTCCACTTATAAATCAGGCGTTGAGAACAATAGACAGGGGGAGGGGGGGAAGGGGGCTTTACAAACATTAAACACTTCACTTTTACAAATAAAGAGCCATCATCAATAATAAATGACATAAATCAATAAATCAACCAATACATCAATCAAAAAAAATTACAAATTAAAAATGTTTTAAAAATTTTTAAATCCATCAATAAATAAAAAATTAAGTTTCTACTCACTGACTGCAGCACCGGGAGCCCTCCAACAGCATGCTGGGATGGGCCACCCCCCCGAGTGTCTCTCTCTCTCTGTCTCTCTCTCTGTCTCTCGGCTGCCCGCCCCGCCCGTAGTCTTCGGTGCGGCCCGTTCAGCCTTCCTCTCCTCCCGCCTCTCCTTTTCCCTCCTCTCCCATTCCTCTCCCCCTCCCCCTCCTCTCCCCTTTCTCCCTATCTCCCTCCCCCTCTCTCCCTCCCTCCATCCCACCTCTATCCCTCCCTCCCTCCCCCCTCTCTCCCGCCCTCAATGTGTCTCTCTCTCTGTCAGTGACACTCTCTCTCTCTGTCAGTGTCTCTCTGTGTTTCTGACGAGGAGGAGGAGAGAGGGAGGGAGGGGGGTGAGAGGGGAGGGGGAGAGAGGGAGAGAGGGGCGGGGGAGAGAGGGAGGGAGGGGGGAGGGAGAGAGGGGTGGAGGGAGGGGGTGAGAGAGGGGTGGAGGGAGGGAGGGGGAGGTGGAGGGAGGGGGAGGAGGGATAGGGAGGGGTGAGGGAGAGAGGAGGAGGGGGAGGAAGGAAAAGAGAAGGAGGGGAGGGAGAGAGGAGGAGGGGGAGGGAGGGAGAGAGAGGAGGAGGAGGGAGTAGAGGGGAAGGGAGGGAGAGAGAGAGAGTAGGGAGGGGAAGGGAGGAGAAGGGAAGGGAGGGAAAGAGAGAGAGAGGGGGAGAGGAGGGTGGAGGAGGAGGGAGATAGGGGGAGAGGAGGAGGGGGAGAGGAGGGGAAGAGGAGGGGGAGGGAGGGAGAGGAGGGGTAAGGGTGAGAGAGAGGAGGAGGGGGAGGGGGGAGGGAGGAGAGCGGAAGGGAGGGAGGGAGAGCGAGAGGGGGAGAGGAGGGGGAGAAGGGGGGAGAGGAGGAGGGGGAGAGGGGGAGAGGAGGAGGGGGGAAGAGGAAGGGAGGGAGGAGAAGAGAGGGGAAGAGGAGGGTGAGGGGGGAGAGGAGGGGGAGGAGGGGGGGAAGAGGAGGGGGGGGAGACAGAGGTTGAATGGGCCACACCAAAGACTTCAGGCGGGGCGAGCAGGGGTGGCGTGCTTCGGGCCTCTCCCACAGCCTCGGGGGCCTGGAGCTACTGCACATGCGCGCGCACTCTAGCGCACATGTGCAGAGGTCCGGCACTGTTTTCAGCGCCGGGACCTGGCTCCGCCCTCTACGCGTTCTGCTGCGCTGCGCCAAGGGCCTGGATCGACCAGACGGAGGGGAGAATACCAAGGTAAATAATAGGCGCCATTTCTATTCTAAAAAGTTGCCGCACCACACGGAGATGCGCCGTTCTAACCCTGGGGGCAAACTTGGGCCCAGTGTTTCTGTAATGGGTGAAAACTGTACTTTTTACTTGAGTTCTACTGTGACAAAATCTCACTTCTGAGTTGGCCATTTCCTGTCTTTCCCCCAGGCTGCCACCAATGAACATGTGGGTGAAAGTGACGAGAATGTAGAGCGAGGTAACTGGTCCTCGAAGGCTGACTACTTGCTCTCAATGATCGGCTGTGCTGTGGGTCTGGGCAATGTCTGGCGATTCCCTTACCTGGCTTACAGAAATGGAGGAGGTACAGTAGTCAAATCCATAATACAGTGGAGAGAACAAAAAGAAATAAAGGGAATAACATAAAAGGTTACTATACAAGATAAAAGTTCATGGGATAGGGGGTAATATTTTAGCATCGATTGAGGATTGGCTAATTAACAGAAAACAGCGAGTCGGGATAAATGGTTCATTCTCTGGTTGGCAACCAGTAACTAGTGGGGTGCTGCAGGGATCAGTGCTGGGACCCCAACTATTTACAATCTATATTAACGACTTGGAAGTAGTGACTGAGTGTAACGTAGCCAAGTTTGCTGATGATACAAAGATGGGAGGAAAAGCAATGTGTGAGGAGGACACAAAAAATCTGCAAAAGGACATAGACAGGCTAAGTGAGTGGGCAAAAATTTGGCAGATGGAGATAATGTTGGAAAGTGTGAGGTCATGCACTTTGGCAGAAAAAAAATCAAAGAGCAAGTTATTATTTAAATGGAGAAAGATTGCAAAGTGCTGCAGTGCAGCGGGACCTGGGGGTACTTGTGCATGAAACACAAAAGAATAGTATGCAGGTACAGCAAGTGATCAGGAAGCCCAATGCAGTCTTGGCCTTTATTGCAAAGGGGATGGAGTATAAAAGCAGGGAAGTCTTGCTTCAGCTGTACAGGGTATTGGTGAGGTCACAACTGGAGTACTGCGTGCAGTTTTGGTTTCCATATTTAAGAAAGGATATACTTGCTTTGGAGGCAGTTCAGAGACTGTTCACTCGGTTGATTCCGGAGATGAGGAGGTTGACTTATGAAGAAAGGTTGAGTAGGTTGGGCCTCTACTCATTGGAATTCAGAAGAATGAGAGGTGATCTTATTGAAACTTATAAGATTATGAGGGGGCTTGACAAGGTGGATGCAGAGAGGATGTTTCCACTGATGGGGGAGACTAGAACTAGAGGGCATAATTTTAGAATAAGGGGCCACCCATTTAAAACTGAGATGAGGAGAAATTTCTTCTCTCAGAGGGTTGTCAATCTGTGAAATTTGCTGCCTCAGAGAGCTGTGGAAGCTGGGTCATTGAATAAATTTAAGACAGAAATAGACAGTTTCTTAAATGATAAGGGGATAAGGGGTTATGGGGAGCGGGCAGAGAAGTGGACCTGAGTCCATGATCAGATCAGCCATGGCCTTATTGAATGACGGAGCAGACTCGAGGGGCCATATGGCCTACTCCTGCTCCTATTTCTTATGTTCTTATGTTCTTAATTCATTGCCTTATAAAGAATATTAAATTCAAGAAACCTTTTATTGTCCAAGGTAAATAATACAGGGTTGAACATTGCTGATATAAGTAATGCTGAATTGAATCTCATAGCTGTAAACTATTTATCAAATGTTCTTTCTTGGGATGTGGGTGATGTGACAGGGTGATAGTTTATATTTATATTTAAGAATGAGATACATCATAGATGATGTTTAAAACAAAATTGAATGAACCTTGACAGGTGGGTAGAACTGATGATTTATTACTTTTTAATATCTTTTAAAGTGTTATTGTTTAAGATGCATGAACTGATCACATCAGGCACCTTTAGTGCACAATATCTGAAATCCTCAGTTATCAATCTCCCAATCAGGCTCTGGGTTCAGGTTTGTAAGTTGGGATCATACCTGCTCGTATCAGCTGCTCTTCGCAACTCCACAAAACTGGATCGATGGAAACCGAGAGCAAAAGTGCAAAAATATTGGAACATGGTTGCTCAATGTCTTTAATTAAAGAGATGGAAAGTATTTCAATTCAGTTAGAGAGTAAATTTTACAAGGTGGGAATTTCCCTGGTAATTTCATTCATTTACTGACTTTTCAGAATTGTAGCTGAGACCTAAACATCTCCCATATATTAATGTACATTCACATTGTAAAAAATCTTATAGGAATCATGATACGGCCAATGAAAGAGTAAATTAAGATAAATTGACTGTCCTGTATAGTGATAGATGGAAATACAAATATTTCTGAATAGGTAGCTAGATAGCTAGATAGACAGGCAAACATCTTTTCAGAGAGATTTAAGGGTAATTTTAACCCAACTTGCCTGGCGGGAACTAGGTTCAACTTGAACATCTGTTTTAGTCCCACCCAATTTTACACTCCATTGAACTCCATTACTATATTTTCCAGGTGCGTTCCTTATTCCCTACACACTTATGCTGGCTTTCATTGGAATATCATTGTTTTTCTTGGAATCTTCCTTTGGTCAGTTTGCCAGCCTCGGACCTGTTGAAGTGTGGAAAGCCGTGCCAATGCTACAAGGTTAGTGTTTATTCAACAACACAAGCGCGGCAACAGTTTAAATGAGTAATCGTGTTTAATTCATGTTAATATACTGCTTATATTTCCTTATCAGACGGAGGTTTAAGCCAGCCTTGCTTAAATACTATTTGCAGTCTGATCTGTCGTACACTTTACAAAGACAGATACTGACAGTGAAAAGACACAGACAGTGATCCTTGCTACAGCCTGCAGACCTGAAAACAACCCGTTTATCCCTACTCTCTGTTTTCTGTCCATTAAACAATCCTCTAACCATGCCTCTAAACTCTAATCTCATGAGCCCCTATCTTGTGTAGTAACCATTTGTGTGGGACCTTATCGAATGCCTTTTGGAAATCTAAATATACTACATCTACTTGTTCCGCTTTATCTATCCTGTTAGTTACATCCTCAAAAAACTCTAATACATTTGTCAAACCTGATTTCCCTTTCATAAAACCATGTTGACTCTGCCTAATCATGTTATGATTTTCTAAGTGCCCTGATACCACTTCCTTAACAATGGATTCCAGCATTTTCCTGATGACTGATGTCAGGCTAACTGTTCTATAGTTCCCTGTTTTCTCTCCCCCATATTTCTTGAATAGCGGTGTTACATTTTCTACCTTACAATCCACTGGTACTGTTCTAGGATCTAAGGAATTTTGAAAGATCAAAACCAATGCATATCATCTCTTTTAGAACTCTAGGATGTAGGCTGTCCAAGAGATATGTTGGCTTTTAGTCCCATTAATTTCTCTAGTACTTTTTCTCTACTTATATTAATTATGTTAAGTTTGTCACGCCCATTAGACTCTTGGTATGTTTTTTGGATCTTCTAATGTGAAATATTATGATCACTGTGCCCCAGAGTATACTTTACTGTGAGATTGCTAATTAATCTTGTCTCATTACACAATACAAGATCTAAAATAGCCTGTTCCCTGGTTGGTTCCATGATATACTGTTCTGGGAAACTGTCCCAAATGCATTCCATTTGCCAATTTGATTTGTCCAGTCTGTATGCAGATTAAAGTCCACCACGATTATTGCATTACCTTTGTTACACTCCTACTATTTCTTGATTAATATTCTGTCCAATGGTATTGGTAGGGGGCCTGTAAATGCCTAGTCCCCTGTTACACAGTTCTTGACGTCAGGTTTTATAAGAACAAAATTCCACAAGGCACAGGGTTTTGGCTCAACCAAGATTCATATGTTTTATTGAACATACACACAACTACCTCCCCAGTATAAATCACTACCATTTATGTGGGACTAACAAACCCAGAATACAAACCCCTATGGTTTGCATCGGCACAACTTGACAAAACTAAACTCGTACGCAATTTGACTATTACATATAAAGTTACCCAAACCCATTCACAAAACCCTTCTATGATTTGGCTGGAACAAACATACAATCACCAATTCCTCGCTCGTCTTCGGAGGATGACTGTAGGCCCTTTTCTTGATTGCAACTGGTGTCCCGAAGACTGGCTGGCTGTCTGTTGCTGTTCCTGTACTTCTTCTGTACTGCTGTGTTCTGTTGCTGCGTGCCTTCAAAAGTGGATATCGTTATACCAAAAACCAACTTGTAATCTTGGAACAGATTTAACATGATGGTCGCATCAAATGTGAAGTCTTGATGGTGAATTGTTCCCAGCTAGGGTCATTGTTCAATATTGTTATGAGGTCCTTTACAAGGTTGGTTTTCTAGTAGCATTCATATCCGCGTGGCTCAGGGTCCGCTCCATTGTCTAGGCCTACCCTGATACCAGCCTTTCTGGGGCCACAGTCCAGGATACGTTTTTTAAACAATGTAATCCCTGAAGGTAAATGAATATATGAATGTTCCTGTATCTTTTCAGGCAGGAAACCATTGAAGGTGTGAATGTCTCTCTTTGGCTGCCATTGTCTGGTGATTTAGGTCGATGGCAGATATCCTGTTCTTCATCATGTCTTATGATTTGGCTGTAATGTGAGAATTAATTCTTTCCTGCCCTGCTCTTTTTGCAGGCTGTAATGCAGTTCTGAGTTTTTATATTCAATAGTCTAATTTTTGCCATTGTGGGGGTAGGACCGGATCCTACAGGCCTATATATTACTCCTAACAGTGTTTTCTGCCGCTTGTTATTCTTTATCTCCACCCATACTGATTCTACTTTCTGATCTTCCGAGCCAAGATCCTTTCTCCCTACTGTCCTTATGTCATCCTTTATTAACCGGGTTATACCTCTCCTTTTCCATTCTGCCTGTGTTTTGGAAACGTCAAGTACCCTGGAACATTTAGTTCCCAACCTTAGTCACCTTGCAACCATGTCTCAGTAATAGCTATTATATTAAACCCATTTATCTCTATTTGTGCCACTGATATGTCTATCTTGTTATGAATGCTTCGTGCATTCAGATAAAGCCTTTAATTTAATTTTTTACCATTATTCGCTGCTTTGACCTTATTCTCTGCTGCACTGCTACCGTTAATCTCTCAGTCCCTTCCTGCCACACTCTGCTTATTTTTACCCAAATCGCTGCACTGCTCTATTGCCTTGACCTTTCTCCTTAGATTTTTAAATTTCCCCTCACGTGACTCCACTCCCCACTTTTTTTTAGTTTAAAGCCATATTTACAGCACTAGTTATTCGATGCACCAGAATGCTGGTCCCAGTCTGGTTTAAGTGAAGCCCGTCCCGGCGGAACAGCTCCCTCTTTCCCCAGTACTGGTGCCAGTGCCCCATGAATTGAAACCCCTTCTTCCCACATCACTCTTTGACCCACGCATTTAACTCTCTGATCTGCTTGGCACTCTGGCAATTTGCATGTGGTGATTTGGGTAAAAATAAGCAGAGTGTGACAGAAAGGGACAGAGAGTTTAATGGGAGCAGTGCAGCAGAGAATAAGGCCAAATTAGGGAATAATGGTAAAAAATTTAAATTACAGGCTCTTTATCTGAATACACGAAGCATGCGTAACAAAATAGATGAACTAGTAATCTTGAGATTATTACCCTTGAGGTTCTGCTTATTAATTTAAACCCGAGCTCCTCAAATTCCCTCAGCAGAACCACATTCTTAGTTCTACCTATGTCGTTGGTTCCTACATGGACCACAACAACTGGATCATCCCCCTCCCACTCCAAGTTCTTCTCCAGCCGCGAGGAGATATCCTTAACCCTAATACCGTGCAGGCAATACAGCCTTCAGGACTCTCTTTCACAGCTGCAGAGAACAGTCCCTACCCCCCTGATTATACTGTCCCCTACCACTACCATATTCCTTCCTTCTCTGTCAGTTTTCCCATCCTCTCTGCAGTCCTTTTCCTCATCCATATGCGTAGCAAATACCTTGAACCTGTTTGACAAAGTCAAGGGCTGCGGCTCCTCCATCACTACATCCTGGGTCCCCATACCTGCCTGACTCGCAGTCGCACTCTCCTGTCCCTGACCACCGATGGACTTTAAAGTAATATCTAACCTAAGGGGTGTGACTGCCTCCTGGAACAAAGTGTCCAGGTAACTCTACCCCTGCCTGATGCATCACAATGTCTGAGGCTCGTACTCCAGCTCAACATCTCTGCGCCGAAATTCTTCGAGTTGCAGACACTTACTGCAGATGCAATTGGCTGGGATTGCAATGCTCTCCACAAACTCCCACATGCTGCAGTTATGATACACCACCTGCCCTGCCATCTCTAACCTTGTTTTATTATTAATTAATTAGTTAAAGCTTTTATTCAATCGATATTTTAGTTTTATCTAGTTTAAGTTATTAATTTAATAAGTACTAGCAAGTTACAGTTTCTCAGCACTTAATTTAACCCCATTCCCTAAATTAGAGAGCAAAAAAAGCTACAATACTCACCAACCAATCACCTACTTGCTCTCCTGTGACGTCCCTGCTTTAATTCAGGTCCGCCTTCAGGCCGCTCTCTATCCTCTCGCCATTGTCGCTGCTTGGCATGGCTATAGCAGTCTGTGCTCGCTGGTTGACAGGCAACAGCAAGAGCACTGGCCGAGTGCCACGAATGCTGTCATCCTGAGAGAGGGAAACAGGTTCGTGCTCCATGGATCCACACCACTACCTCGGGGTGGCACCTCAGCAATCCTTGTAATCTATTGCAAGACAGATTGATGAACTGCTGTGACACGCTGCACGCACCTTTGAACACTGGTATCAGTCTGATGGTAGCAATCTGTGCTGGTGTGGCAGCAAGCTGAGCTTGCATGACTTCAGTCAGAGCTTCCCACTGCAGCACCCAGATCTTGGATGCCTTCTGCTTGTGCTGCAATGGAAAGCTGAAACATCAACCATCAGATGCTGCACCATGGTTGGGTCCACAAGTGCGCTAATGGAGTTGGCGACCATGTCCCTGCTGGACAGGATGGGTTCCAAGCTCTGTGCAAAGTCCTGTGTAAGGTTGGTGCCAGACTCCACCATGCTCCCTGATATTTCACTCAGGCTATTTGGCGTGCCTGCCAATTCACCAAGCATTTCATTGTGCATATCCATCAGCCTTCTTCTGTAGCCCAGACCATTTTTAAAAATTCATTCATGGGATGTGGGCGTCTCTGGCAAGACCAGCATTTATTGCCCATCCCTAATTGCCCTTGAGAAGATGGTGGCGAGCTGCCTTCTTGAACTGCTGCAGTCCGTGTGGTGAATGTGCTCCCACAGTGCTGTCAGGGAGGAAGTTCCAGGAATTTCACCCAGTGACAATGAAGGAACGGTGATATACTTCCAAGTCAGGATGCTGTGTGACTTGGAGGGGAACTTGCAGATGATGGTGCTCCCATGCGCCTGCTGCCCTTGTCCTTCTAGGTAATCGAGGTCGTGTGTTTGGGAGGTGCTGCCGAAGAAGCTGTGGTGAGTTGCTGCAATGCATCTTGTATATGGTCCACAGTGCACTGGTAGTAGATGGAGTGTATGTTGAAGGTGGTGGATGGAGAGCCAATCAAGCTGGCTGCTTCTTCCTGGATTGTGTCAATCTCTTGAGTGTTGCTGTAACTGCACTCATCTCGGCAAGTGGAGAGTATTCCATCACACTCCTGACTTGTGCCATGTAGATGGTGGAAAAGCTTTGGGGAGTCAAGAGGTGAGACACTCGCCGAAATATACCCAGTCTCTGACCTATTCTTCTAGTCACAGTACTTATTTGGCCGGTCCAGTTAAGTTTCTGGTCAATGTTGACCCCCTGGATGTTGACAATGATAATGCCATTGAATGTAAAGGGGAGGTGTTTAGATTTTCTCTTGTTGGAGGTAGCCATTGTCTGGCACTTGTATAGCGCAAATGTCACTTGCCTCTTATCAACCCATGCCTAAATGTTGTCCAGCTCTTGCTGCATGAGGGCATGGATTGCTTCATTTTCTGAGGAGTTTCAAAAGGAACTGAACACTGTGCCATCATCAGCGAACACCCTTACTTCTGACCCCATGATAGAGGGAAGATAATTGATGAAGTTGCTGTAGATGGTTGGGCCTGCGACACTGACCAGAGGAACTCCTGCAGTGATGTCCTGGGGCTGAGATAATTGGCATCCCACAACCACAACCATATTCTTTTGTGCTAGGTATGACTCCAGCCAGTGGATGGTTATCCCTCTGATTCCCATTGATTTCAATTTTACTCGGGCTCCTTGATGCCACACTTGGCCAAATGCTGCCTTGACGTCAAGGGCAGTCACTCTCGCCTCACCTCTGGAATTCAGCTCTTTTGTTGCATTGAGCAGTGGCAGGGTCTAGTGGTGCAGTTGGTAGGATATGGCATTTGAGGATGCATTCACTGATCTTCATCACTCGTGTGAGGTAATTGAACTTCTGACGGCAATGCATCCAGGTCTTCAGAGCTTGATTTCTGGCATTGATCACGGTAGTTATCTGCTCCCATTTCCTTCCTTTGGATGGCCTCCTGGTCTCTATGTCGATAGAACAAATCTCTACTCTCCACCTCCTCCAATGAAGCCTCCAGCTCAGCTTCAGAAATCTTGGGGCCTGCTCTCTCCATGTTGTGCCATTATTTCATCTTGTTCCATGTCAAACTGAGTTCCACAATGGCTCCCACCACTTGCTCCAGCCGCAGTGCACCTCCCGTTTTAAGGGGTTAAGGCTGGCTTTAAGTGGTGCAGGCTAGCTTTAAGAGGTGCTAGCCTCTCACAAGTTTGGGCCCCCTGCTGAGGCAAGCAGCCACTCAACAGCACAGTTACAGCTGGCTGCACTCTACATAAATTTAAGTTAGTTGGCAACACGAAGTTGGCATTCTGCCTGCATCAGAAGAAATAGCCGTGGGTTAATCTTGCATCGCGATCCCCGGGCTCAGTTTCAGGGGCTATTGAATTTAGCCCCCTAAATATTTTCACTAGCCTATCTCTCATAGTACTGCTCACAGCTGTTTATAAGGGCAGACATTACACCATGCAACACACAATGTATTATTCTGCTGCTAAGGTAGCCCCATCTTTAACTTGACCCATGAGGCCACACTGTCTAAATGCTGCCCAAAGCATGTCCTGAGGTCACTTAGCAGGTAATTGGTTCTGTGTGGATTGGCAGCTAGTTGTAAGTGCCTGCCTTCTCATTAAGATCAGTAAAAACAACAGGAAATAACTGTCTCTCTTCCTCTTATTTTTATACGTTACAGTTATCGAGTTTTTGCTTATGTAACAGAAGTGTGACATCCGCAGTCGGATAGACTCATTGAAGTGCAGCTTGTCTTAATCTATGAAATAATTCCAGAGAATTATGGTTCTTGCCCCGGATCTGCCCCTGGGAGGAAGACGAAGGTGAGATTTTGTGCTCCCCTGCCTCTCGGGGACGGTAAGACCAATGTAACTCGTGGGCGGGATCTCTGCGCCGGGCGCAGGAAATCCCGCCTCACAGCTGTTACTACCTCCAATCCGGGCAGTACACAATGTTGCGTCAAATCTGTCTACGTCTCTTTGTAGCTTTCTGCTCCTATCTACACAACTTACTCTTGCTCCTATCTTAGTGTCATCTTCAAACTTGGATACAGAGTTCTCTATTCCTTCATCCAAGTCTTTGATATGGAAGTGAAAAGCTGAGGCACCAGTACAGAGCCCTGGTGAATATCACTTTTTAAATCCCAACAATCAGAATATATTCCCTTTATTCCCTGCTCTGTCTCCTAACTAATTACTAACCCACAAGGTCACCTCCAATTCTGTACACTTTTAGTTTTGCTAATAATCTCTTATGTGGAACCTGAACAAGTGCCTTCTGAAATTCCATATAGACAACATCCATGGACCCTCCCCCAGCCACGATGTTAGTGACCGCCCCAACAATTCAACTACATTAGTCAGACATGATCTATTCTTCATAAATCCATGCTGACACTCTTTGATCAGCTTTACTTGTTCAAATGCTCAGTCACTTTGTCCCTGGTGATAGATTCTAACAACAACATCAGCAAATTCATAAAAAGGGAGAGCATAGAATGAGAGTAAATGACCAAGAAATATAAAAACAGATTGTAAGTGTATGTAAAAGGGAAGAGAGTAATAAAAGTATGTGTTGGTTCCTTAGATGCTGATACAGGAGAAACTATAATGGGAATAAAGAAATGGCAGAGACTTTAAACAAAGATTTTGTATCTTTCTTTACTATAGAAGACACAAAAAGCGTACCAAAAATAGTGGGGAACCAAGGGGCTAATGAGAGTGAGGAACTTAAAGTACTTAAGATTAGTAGAGAAAGATTACTTGAGAAAATAATGGGACTAAAAGCCAACAAATCTCTTGGACCTGATGGAGTGTAATGTGGGGAAATGTGAGGTTATTCACTTAGGTAGGCAGAATAGAAAAACAGAAATGGTGAGAAACTTTCAAATGTTGTTCAGGGAGATTTAAGTGTCCTCGTAAAGAAAACGCCAAAAGTTAGCATGCAGGTACAGCAAGCAATTGGGAAGGCAAAAGGCATGTTGGCCTTTATTGCAAGGGGGTTGGAGTACAAGAGTAAGGAAGTCTTACTACAATTGTACAGGTCTTTGGTGAGACCACATCTGGAGTACTGTGCACAATTTTGGTCTCCTGATCTGAGGAAGGACATACTTGCCTGAGTGGCAGTGCAACGAAGGTTCACTAGATCGAACCCTGGATGAGAGGCTCGCCCTGTGAGGACAGATTGAGTAGATTGTGCCTCTGCTATCTGGAGTTTAGAAGAATGAGAGATAATCTAATCAAAACATATAAGTTTCTGAGGGCAATTGACAGGGTAGATGCTGAGAGATTGTTTCCCCTGGCTGAAGAGTCTAGAACAAGGGGGCATATGGGTTAGAACCTCCACTTTTGTACTTATCGCCCAAAAATGGGTGCTTTTTCCGACGTGGGCAGTAAAAAAGGGTTTTCAGATTGCCAGCATCTCACCCATTCTCAAAACACCTAGTCTCCATTTTTGAAAATGGGTGTCACCGCGAGAGATATGAAATGGGTGGTAGCGTTAAATTGTTTTGATCTTCTGCCGTAAAATGTGGCCGTCCTTAGCAACGGCATAGCAACACTCGATTCCCGTGATTCAGGAGGTCAAGAGTCATCATGACATGCGCAGAAGAGGAGACAGAGAGAGAGGGAGCTCAGAGGGACTGAAGGCGTGTCTGGGTGTGGCTGCTTTGGGAGAAAGGAGGGAGACTTTAGAGCTTCACAGCAAGTAGGCAAACAAAATTTAGCGTTTACCAACCCGCATATTTGCCCGAATTTTCTCTATAATGGAGAGAGAGGAGGAGGTATCACAGCACGCTGTGGAGACTGACGCTGGAGAGAGCGGTGAAGTGGGAGAGGAGCACATTGGAGGGTGCAAAAGAGCCAGGAGGTTCTCGGACAAGGCAAATGCCATTCTCCTGCAGGAGGTCAAGTTACACTGGGGTGATTTGACACAGGGAGGGCGTGGGAAGCCCACCCCAAAGGCCTACCAGAGGATATGGACCGAGATAGCAGAGGTGGTCTCGTCGGCGACCAACAAGGTTCGTGAGGGCAACCAATGCCGCAAACGATGTAACAACCTTGTGGGTTCCGCAAGAGTAAGTATTACATTTATATAATTTGATTTGTTACAGTCATGAGTGACTATCAGCAGATGTGAGATCTTTCACTTTCACCGGGAATGTTTTACTCAAAGCCTGCGGACACTTTGCACGTCTTTAGGTAAAGAATGATAATTTTCATAATAATCATGATTCCATCTATCAGTTATGTGCTGTATCAGTCTCTGTGACAGTACCTAGCAATGATATCACACAATGATCTCATGCCATGTCGTCCTGTTACCTTTTACAGAAGAAGCTATCGACAATGAGGTCCATGCAGAGGTGAACAAGTGGGGGGCCACCAGTCTCCAGCGGCATCACTGAGACAGAGAAGCAGGTGCTCGCACTCATGGGGAAGCACCCCCGGACGGCCACGGAAGCATCTGCAGACCCTGAAGTGATGCCACGTGAGTAAAGCTTACATCATTGAGTGATGTGAAGTCAATAGATTAGATGCCACACCAACTCATCCGAATAATCATATATGATAGACGATATATGATAAAATTGTCATAGAAATAATGATGGCCTAATGAAAATCATTGGAATGCAAATGTGTTGATGGTCATGAAATGTGATGTCTGCGATGATTTCGAAAGTGGTGGTGCTTTTGTCGTGCATATGCTGTGTGTAGTGCTGGACTCAGCTTGTGACCCTAGCACCCCCTTCTCCTCTAATAACCTCATTTGTGTTTTGCAGCTCAGCCAGCAGCGCAGCCCCGGGCAAGACCACAGAGGCCAGAAGGTGGGGGCGCGGGGCCCGACTCTCTGCATGATCCAACATCTGGTGCTGAGGAGCTCCGATTCTCGCCCGTCAATATGCTGGGTCTGTTCTGGGATGAGAGCACGGACTTCGAGGGACCTGCATTGCCATGCTCCAGAAGCCATTCCACCCCAAGGCCATCTAGTGGTCCTCTGGTCATCCCCGCCTCCACTCTGGAGGTACCAGCCCCAAGCCACAGGGCACCCCATTTGTCCCCAGGACATCGCCAACCGTGCGGAAGTCTCGTGGACATGGCAGATCTGTTCCACGAGCGCCAGGAAGACTGTAGACATTGGTGATCAGCTCATCGGAGCATTGGGGGGCATATCCCGACACCTGGCCACCATGACCGAGTACATTCCGCGGATGGCGGAGGCCCTGGATGTAATGGCCAGAACACTGCTGCCACAGGCCTCCCAGTGGTCCCAGAGCGCGTACTCCACCCCTAGGTTCTGCACCACCACTGCGAACGACAGATGAGAGCAAGGACCAAGATCCTGCTTCTGCATCAGAGAATGTTGCCCCCTCGGCACCCCCCCCCATTCCTGTACCCGTGCAACCACTGCCTCTGCCTTCATTCCCGCCCCCCGCCCCCCTCCTCCAATGAGGCACCGCCTGAGGAGCTCCTCGGCTAGGCGTCATGGAGCAAGGAGGGGAAGGGGTAGATGTGGGGAGAAGAAGAAGAGGGGGGAAGGAAAGTGAGGTGCATGTCCGCAGGTGATGGCTGTGTTATATCTCCATCTGGGTGTATACAATTTGTTGTAATGTACCACCCTCCTGCTTTGCCTTTGTATTCTGTGTTGCTGGACATGTTGAACATTTGATTGATGTCAATGGTGGAAAAAGTGGGGTGTGGGTGGGGGTTGGGTATTATTGCCCGTGATACTTATGATTTCAGACCAATATTGGTATAAAAATAATTTTATTGAACATAACCTTGTTGCGCATTGTCTCAGATAGCTGCACCGTTACACACTGGTGATTCCTTAAAATGAAAGGGTTACATAAAACTTAACATCACTCAACGTAAACTTTAACTGGCACCAAGATGATGGCCACCATTGATGTCTGATCTGCACACACACAGCAGTGTGTCAGTGTTGTCACTCACATCAACGCTCTTTCAGGCAAATTGTTCAGATATCAGCTCCTCACGTAAGAGTCTTGCAGCTATGTAGCCACCACGGGTCCTTTCCTGCAGTCTGGAGGGAGTCATGGGCATGGTTGCATAGCCAGCCTGATTGTCTGGCATTTGGCCAGCGTCCAGCCCCTTGTCGTCCTCTTCCTCTCTCTCCTGAGGTGGAGCATCAGTGCCTTCTGGCAATTCTTGTCCCATTCCTGATAGCCAGGTTGTGCAGCATGGAGCACACGACCACGAATTTACCTACTTGCTCAGGGTTGTATTGTAACTCCCCTCCTGAGTGGTCAAGGCATCTGAAGTGCTGCTTAAGCATAGTTATTGTTTGGTGACCCCATTGCATTGAAAGTATAATAGCGATTGATCAGAAGCAATGATTTCCTCACTATGGAGTAAAGCTTCAAGAGTCCAGAGTCTGAAAATATGTCTGTTGAGATGTTCACTTCACCTAAGAAGAACTCCAGAACCAATGCAAACTCCCCCGAAGTTGAGGCAGCCTTTTGAATGAAGCGACCTGCGATTTTAAAAATGTTCATTCAGAACAGTTCCACTTTTTCTGGGTGTTTTTTGGGCGCGCGATACTGTGGGCGATATGTGTGCGAGGTGGTGAAAGTGATACTGTGGGCGATATGTGTGCGAGGTGGTGAAAGTGATATTGTGGGCGATATGTGTGCGAGGTGGTGAAAGTGATACTGTGGGTGATATGTGTGCGAGGTGGTGAAAGTGATATTGTGGGCGATATGTGTGCGAGGTGGTGAAAGTGAAGCTGGGCAATCACCTGGTCATTAGTTTCGCCAAATGTGATCTTTATGACTAAAAAAAGTGGGCGGGTGGTATTATTGAATCTCAACGTTAATTCCGTGCGGAAAGTAACGCTGAACGATATTATGGGCATTGATTTCGCCCATTCTGATGATTCCGTCCAAAAAAAGTCGCCGGGCAGTAATATTTTTCCCCGGCTTTACGCACATGGGGAAAGTAACACTCGGCGATAAGTTTCCTAAAAATGCCCATTAGTTTCCATTTTGTGGCAAAATGGGGGATATCTGGGCGTTATACGTCATTTCAGTGGTAAATGGGCGTTAAGTGGGCGTTAAGCATGCAAAAAAAGTGGCGGTTCTAGCCCATAGTCTCAGTATTCGGATTGAGATGAGAAGAAATTTCTTAACTCAAAGGGTTACGAATCTTTGGAATTATCTACCCAAAGTTTTGTAGATTCTGAGTCGTTGAGTATATTCAAGGTTGAGAGAAATAGACTTTTGGACTATAGTGAAATCAAGGGATATGGGGATCAGGTGGGAAAGTGGAGTTGAGGTTGAAGATCAACCTTAATCTTATTGAATGGAGCAGGCTCGAAGGGCTGTACGGTCTACTCCTGCTCCTAATTCTTCTGTTCTAATATTCTTAACATTTTCATTTATACAGTGCATTTAACATAATAAAACGTTCCAAGGCATTTTACAGGAACATTATCAACAAAATTTGACACTTAGTCACATAATGAAATATTAGGACAGTTGAAGAGGTAGATTTTAAGGAGTATCTTAAAGGAGGAGAGAAAGGTAGAGAGACGGAAAGGGAATGCTTCGGGCCTTGGCAGTTGAAGGTACGGCTGCCATTGGTGGATTGAATAAAATTGGGGATGCCCAAGAGGCCAGAATTGGAGGTTCTAGTAACTTCCCCACATCTGATGTTAAACTGACAGTTCGTTAGTTTCCAAGTCCCTCCCTCCCTCCTGTTTTAAATAATGGAATGACATTTGCAATTCAAAGGCACAATTCCTGAAGCTTTGGAAATGTATCATCTGCAATTTCCCACCTGTTCCTTTTAATACTTTAGGGTTAAAACCATCAGGTCCAACAGGTTTGTTTATCTTAAATCCCATTTGTTGTTCATTATCATTTTTTAAACTTATATTAAATCCAATGTTCCTCCACTTACTTTAATTTAGGTTCCCTTTTACCACTGGTATTTTGCGCTCTTTCTGTACTGTGGAAATGGATACTAAGACCTTTGCCGTGCATGTGAGTTTGGAAGCAGGTCGGTAGTAAAAATTGGCAGCCATCAGGAACTCGCCATGCCTTTAACTCGGCACGTTCACCAGTGCGCCACTGACCCGATGGGGAGAGGTGGGCAAATTATTGAACTCATTAACTGCTTGTTATCAGAGCCTTAAGAAGGTTTTTAGCTGCAGCTTCTGAATTTAACGGCAGAAGCACGGGAAGCACGTAGCTCGGGTACTTCGCCTGTGAAGGGGAGACGGAGGTTCAGTGGCCTTTGTGCGAGGGCATTAATTGACAGCTGGGAATAGCAGATAAATACACACATCTTACACCACATCAATTGCCTAAGGGAAAGGCTGCTATTGACTCCATTTTGTGCACAGACTTAGGATTCTGAAGTTTGCAGGTCATTTCTGTAACCTTAGAAGCCACTCTCATCACATTGCTCGTCGCTATCAGAGCACTGAGGGATTGGTTCTCTGAACTCTACTTGACCTGCCATCTACAACATCAGCATGGATGCCACTTATACTGTCTCACCTTGGTCCTCAGAATCGGACCAAGATGAGCGGCAGCAGAGAAGCAGCAGCAGCAGCAGCAGCAATCACAACAGCAGCCTTCTCTTCAACAATCTGATGCTCCACAGGAGAGAGCGGGGGCGGGGGAGGGGGCACCACAGGGGTGCAGCATGCCAGAGGCGATACCCCCAACACAGGGTATACAGGCAGAGGAGAAGCTTCCTCAACATGACTGAGCAGCAGTTCTTCAGGAGGCTCCGGCTTTCGCGCCAGGTCATCACAGGCATTTGCAGTTTGCCGGAGCAAGATCTGTGTAGCAGAGGTCCTGGTGGACATTCCTTGTCAGTGGCTGTCAAAGTCTACACCACCTTCAACTTAGCCTCAGGTTCCTTTCAAGATATTAAGGGGAACAGATAGGGTAGATAGAGATACAGTATTTCTGCTAATTGTATATTCTAGGACCGGGGGGCATAGTCTAAAAATTAGAGCCAGACCTTTCAGGAGTGAAGTTAGGAAACACTTCTACACATAAAGGGTGGTAGAAGTTTGGAATGCTTTTCTGCAAACAGCAATTGATGCTCGATCAATGGTTAATTTTAAACCTGAGATTGATAGCATTTTGTTAACTAAAGATATTAAAGGATATGTGCCAAAGGCAGGTATATGGTGTGAGGTCACAGATCAACGGCCCGGCCCAGAAATCGGCACGGTCCCGGCCTGCAAGACCATCAGCAGGCCAGGGCCATCAGAGGGAGCAGCGTGCGGCGGCATACCACTGCAGGAGGGGGGCGGCTGCGAAGCCAGGTCGCTGATTGCAGTGCAGGCAGGCACAGCAGGAGGGGAAAAGGAGAGGCAAGAGTTTGTAGAAGGAAGTGACCGAGGCCCAGGAGCGGCGTGAGTCTGGGGCCCAGAAGAGGTGAGGGCCCAGGGGCAGCACGGGCCAGCCCACACTGCGATATGTGTGCGCGCTCGGTCTGTGCAGCAGAGCAGGTCTCCAGTCGTCTTGGTTAATCCTTGCCACTGGACCAAGACCTAGCTCTGTCAAGCCCGTGTGGTGGCTGGTGTGCAACGGCCACCCCATGTTAAAAAAATCCATGCACAGGCATCTTCCACCCTCCAAGATTTAGTTCGGGATCTGGAATATTAGGTCCTTCATTGAAACACCTGTGAACTCATCCTTTTTTGGCGTGGAAGCAAGTCATCCTCGCTTCGAGGGACTGCCAATGATGATGAAATGGTGGAACAGGTTCGAGGGGCTAAATTGCCTATTCCTATGTTCCTTCCAGAGATCTGCAGCAGACATTTGCGGCATCTCGCAGTTGGCCACCCACAGATGCATCACACAGGTGACGGATGCCATGTTTCACAAGTCAGCCAATTCTTTCAACTTTGCCACCAATGAGGCCAGTGTTACTGAGCGTGCGCTTGGCTTTGCGGCTCTGGCTGACTTCCCACAGGTGCAGGGCATCATCGACTGCAGACATGTGGCCATGAGGGCACCCCATCACCACCCAGGAGTGTATGTGAAGCGCAAAGATTCCACTCGTCTGCAACCACAAAAAGATGATTATGCATGTGTGCGCCAAGTTTCCTGGCAGCTGCCATGATTCTTTCATCCCGCGCCAGTCCACCCTCCCTCAGCTCTTCGCTTCTCCAAACAGACTTATCGGCTGGCTGCTTGGAGACAAGGGCTATCTACTGAAAATGTGGCTTATGACACCCCTGAGGAGGCCAAGTACTGAGGCCGATGAGTGTTATAATCCGAGCCACATCTCCATCAGATATATCATAGCAGAAGCAATAGACAAGCTGAAGATACGGTTCAGAGGCCTCGACAGATCTGGAGGAACCCTTCAGTACACAGAAGCCAGGGTCTCCAGAAACATCATGGTCTGATGCGTGCTGCTCAACATAACGCAGCAATGAGGGTTCAAGCTGCAGGAGGAACATGGCGCACAGCACAAAGCCTCCTCCTCTGAGGAGGAGGGGGAGCAAGTTGAAGAGGAGGAGGAGGAGGGACCTGAGGTTGAGATGGCAGCAGCAGTGCCTGCGAGACCAGGATGGGCTCATCATGGCCAGCTTTACTTAACTTGCTCCAATTCAGCCACATGGCTGCTACATGCTGTATCAAGCTCTCCCACTCTCCCAACAACACCATAAAGCATCCCTGCAATGATCAATTCATTGCTCTCACCAAAAGCCCCAATACTCGAGATGAAATAATGTCACCATTCATTCCGTGATAAAGCCACTTCCAAGGTTTGTGGCAAAAATGGACAAGATCTGAAAGTAGTGCAAAGTAAAACATTTATGTGTGCAATCAAGGGGGAGTTCGAGCAGCGCGAGTCCGGGGTGCATGGAGAGGCCTATAAAGGCCCAACGTCGGAGGAGGAGCGGCAGTTCGAGCAGCCCGAGTCCGGGGTGTGTGGAGAGGCCTATAAAGGCCCAACGTCGGAGGAGGAGCGGCAGTTCGAGCAGCGCGAGTCCAGGGAGCGTGGTGAGGCCTATAAAGGCCCAACATCGGAGGAGGAGCGGCAGTTCGAGCAGCGCGAGTCCAGGGAGCGTGGTGAGGCCTATAAAGGCCCAACATCGGAGGAGGAACGGCAGTTCGAGCAGCGTGAGTCCGGGGTGCGTGGTGAGGCCTATAAAGGCCCAACGTCGGAGGAGGAGCGTTAGTTCGAGCAGCGCGAGTCCAGGGAGCGTGGTGAGGCCTATAAAGGCCCAACGTCGGAGGAGGAGCGGCAGTTCGAGCAGCCCGAGTCCGGGGTGTGTGGAGAGGCCTATAAAGGCCCAACGTCGGAGGAGGAGCGGCAGTTCAAGCAGCGTGAGTCCGGAGTGTGTGGTGAGGCCTATAAAGGCCCAACATCGGAGGAGGAGCGTTAGTTCGAGCAGCGCGAGTCCAGGGAGCTTGGTGAGGCCTATAAAGGCCCAACATCGGAGGAGGAGCGGCAGTTCGAGCAGTCCGAGTCCGGGTGCGTGGTGAGGCCTATAAAGGCCCAACGTCGGAGGAGGAGCGGCAGTTCGAGCAGCGCGAGTCCAGGGAGCATGGTGAGGCCTATAAAGGCCCAACGTCGGAGGAGGAGCGGCAGTTCGAGCAGCCCGAGACCGGGGTGTGTGGAGAGGCCTATAAAGGCCCAACATCGGAGGAGGAGCGGCAGTTCGAGCAGCGTGAGTCCGGGGTGCGTGGTGAGGCCTATAAAGGCCCAACATCGGAGGAGGAACGGCAGTTCGAGCAGCGCGAGTCCAGGGAGCGTGGTGAGGCCTATAAAGGCCCAACGTCGGAGCAGGAGCGTTAGTTCGAGCAGCGTGAGTCCGGGGTGCGTGGTGAGGCCTATAAAGGCCCAACGTTGGAGGAGGAGCGTTAGTTCGAGCAGCGTGAGTCCGAGGTGCGTGGTGAGGCCAATAAAGGCCCAACGTCGGAGGAGGAGCGGCAGTTCGAGCAGCCCGAGTCCGGGGTGCGTGGTGAGGCCTATAAAGGCCCAACGTCGGAGGAGGAACGGCAGTTCGAGCAGCCCGAGTCCGGGGTGCGTGGTGAGGCCTATAAAGGCCCAACATCGGAGGAGGAACGGCAGTTCGAGCAGCGCGAGTCCAGGGAGCGTGGTGAGGCCTATAAAGGCCCAACGTCGGAGCAGGAGCGTTAGTTCGAGCAGCGCGAGTCCAGGGAGCGTGGGGAGGCCTATAAAGGCCCAACGTCGGAGGAGGAGCGGCAGTTCGAGCAGCGCAAGTCCAGGGAGCGTGGCGAGGCCTATAAAGGCCCAACGTCGGAGGAGGAGCGGCAGTTCGAGCAGCCCGAGTCCGGGGTGTGTGGAGAGGCCTATAAAGGCCCAACGTCGGAGGAGGAGCGGCAGTTCGAGCAGCGTGAGTCCGGGGTGCGTGGTGAGGCCTATAAAGGCCCAACGTCGGAGGAGGAGCGGCAGTTCGAGCAGCGCGAGTCCGGGGTAAGTGGCGAGGCCTATAAAGGCCCAACGTCGGAGGAGGAGCGGCAGTTCAAGCAGCGCGGGTCCAGGGAGCGTGGTGAGGCCTATAAAGGCCCAACGTCGGAGGAGGAGCGTTAGTTCGAGCAGCGCGAGTCCAGGGAGCGTGGTGAGGCCTATAAAGGCCCAACATCGGAGGAGGAGCGGCAGTTCGAGCAGCCCGAGTCCGGGGTAAGTGGCGAGGCCTATAAAGGCCCAACGTCGGCGGAGGAGCGGCAGTTCGAGCAGCGCGAGTCCAGGGAGCGTGGTGAGGCCTATAAAGGCCCAACGTCGGAGGAGGAGCGGCAGTTCGAGCAGCCCGAGACCGGGGTGTGTGGAGAGGCCTATAAAGGCCCAACGTCGGAGGAGGAGCGGCAGTTCGAGCAGCGTGAGTCCGGGGTGCGTGGTGAGGCCTATAAAGGCCCAACATCGGAGGAGGAACGGCAGTTGGAGCAGCGCGAGTCCAGGGAGCGTGGGGAGGCCTATAAAGGCCCAACGTCGGAGGAGGAGCGTTAGTTCGAGCAGCGCGAGTCCAGGGAGCGTGGTGAGGCCTATAAAGGCCCAACATCGGAGGAGGAGCAGCAGTTCGAGCAGCCCGAGTCCAGGGTGTGTGGAGAGGCCTATAAAGGCCCAACATCGGAGGAGGAGCGGCAGTTCGAGCAGCGCGAGTCCGGGGTGCGTGGAGAGGCCTATAAAGGCCCAACATCGGAGGAGGAGCGGCAGTTCGAGCAGCGCGAGTCCGTGGTGTGTGGAGAGGCCTATAAAGGCCCAACGTCGGAGGAGGAGCGTTAGTTCGAGCAGCGCGAGTCCGGGGCGTGTGGCGAGGCCTATAAAGGCCCAACGTCGGAGGAGGAGCGGCAGTTCGAGCAGCGCGAGTCCGGGGTAAGTGGCGAGGCCTATAAAGGCCCAACGTCGGAGGAGGAGCGGCAGTTCGAGCAGCGCAAGTCCAGGGAGCGTGGAGAGGCCTATAAAGGCCCAACGTCGGAGGAGGAGCGTTAGTTCGAGCAGTGCGAGTCCAGGGCGTGTGGCGAGGCCTATAAAGGCCCAACGTCGGAGGAGGAGCGGCAGTTCGAGCAGCGCGAGTCCGGGGTAAGTGGCGAGGCCTATAAAGGCCCAACGTCTGAGGAGGAGCAGCAGTTCGAGCAGCGCAAGTCCAGGGAGCGTGGAGAGGCCTATAAAGGCCCAACGTCGGAGGAGGAGCGGCAGTTCGAGCAGCGCGAGTCTGGGGTAAGTGGCGAGGCCTATAAAGGCCCAACGTCTGAGGAGGAGCGGCAGTTCGAGCAGCGCAAGTCCAGGGAGCGTGGAGAGGCCTATAAAGGCCCAACGTCGGAGGAGGAGCGGCAGTTCGAGCAGCGCAAGTCCACGGCGTGTGGCGAGGCCTTTTAAGGCCCAACATCAGAGGAGGAACGGCAGTTCGAGCAGCCCGAGTCCGGGTGCGTGGAGAGGCCTATAAAAGCCCAACATCAGAGGAGGAACGGCAGTTCGAGCAGCGCGAGTCCGGGTGCGTGGAGAGGCCTATAAAGGCCCAACATCGGAGGAGGAGCGGCAGTTCGAGTAGCGCGAGTCCGAGGTGCGTGGTGAGGCCTATAAAGGCCCAATGTCGGAGGAGGAGCGGTAGTTCGAGCAGCGCAAGTCCAGGGTACATGGTGAGGCCTATAAAGGCCCGGCTTGTGCAGCTCCAGCCTGGAGAAAAAGCAAAAAAGAAATAGGAAGAAATCAAAAGGTGACGTCACAGCCAAAGGGGTAAGTGATTGGCTGGTGATTGGTGAGTAGATTTTCTTTTTTATATCAGTAAGTAAACTGTTACCATTGTTATCGGCAAGTTAAGTTAATCTAAGTGTTAAGTCATGACAGGAAAGCTCGGTCACGTGATATGCTCCTCCTGTACCATGTGGAAACTCACGGACACTTCCGGTGTCCCCGACGACTACGTGTGCAGGAAGTGTATCCGCCTCCAGCTCCTGACGGACTGCGTTGCGGATTTGGAACTGAGGGTGGATTCACTCTGGAGCATCCACAATGCTGAGAATGACGTGAGTAGCACGTGTAGCGAGTTGGTCTTACCGCAGATGAAGGGTCCACAGCCAGCTAGGGAATGGAAGACCAGCAGGAAGAGCAGTGCAAGGAAGGTAGTGCAAGGGTCCCCTGCAGTCATTCCCCTGCAAGACAGATACACTGCTTTGAGTACTGTTGAGGGGGATGACTCATCAGGGGAGGGCAGGAGCAGCCAAGTTCATGGCACCATGGCTGGCTCTGTTGCACAGGAGGGCAGGAAAAAGAGTAGGAGAGCGATAGTCATAGGGGATTGAATTGTAAGGGGAATTGATAGGTGTTTCTGCGGCCGCAACCGAGACTCCAGGATGGTATGCTGCCTCCCTGGTGCAAGGGTCAAGGATGTCTCGGCGTGGGTGCAGGACATTCTGAAAAGGGAGGGAGAACAGCCAGTTGTCGTGGTGCACATTGGTACCAACGACATAGGTAAAAAAAGGGACGAGGTCCTACGAGACGAATTTAAGGAGCTAGGAGCTAAATTAAAAAGTAGGACCTCAAAAGTAGTAATCTCGGGGTTGCTACCAGTGCCACGTGCTATCAGAGTAGGAATTGCAGGATAGCGCAGATGAATACGTGGCTTGAGCAGTGGTGCAGCAGGGAGGGATTCAAATTTCTGGGGCATTGGAACCGGTTCTGGGGGAGGTGGGACCAGTACAAACCGGACGGTCTGCACCTGGGCAGGACCGGAACCAATGTCCTAGGGGGAGTGTTTGCTCGTGCTGTTGGGGAGGAGTTAAACTAATTTGGCAGGGGTGTGGGAACCAATGCAGGGAGACAGAGGGAAACAAAATGGAGACAGAAGCAAAAGACAAAAAGGAGATGAGTAAAAGTGGAGGGCAGAGAAACCCAAGGCAAAAAACAAAAAGGGCCAATGTGCGGCAAAATTCTAAAGGGTCAAAGTGTAATAAAAAGGGAAGCCTGAAAGCTCGGTGCCTCAATGTGAGGAACCCAGGAGCGGGCTCTGAGCTAGTTAGAGTGGGTGAGAGCGCAGATGAACAGGACTCCAAGAAAGAATGCAAAAGGCAGGAGGCAATAGAGCAGAGTAACACTGGGGTAAGTGTAAACCACAAGGTGATAGGATGGTACAATATGTATGACTATAAAGGGGCTGCAGGAGGGGTCAAAACTAAAAATCATGGTTTAAAAACTAGTATTAAAACACTCTACCTAAACGCATGCAGTATTCGAAATAAACTAAATGAGTTGATGGCACAAATCATTACAAATGGGTATGATTTGGTGGCCATTACAGAAACATGGTTGCAGGGTGGCCAAGATTGGGAATTAAACATACAAGGGTATCTGACAATTCAGAAGGTCAGACAAGAAGGGAAAGGAGGTGGGGTAGCTCTGTTAATAAAGAATGATATCAGGGCAGTTGTGAGAGACGATATTGGCTCTAATGAACAAAATGTTGAATCATTAGAGATAGTAAGGGGAAAAAGTCACTGGTGGGCGTAGTTTATAGGCCCCCAAATAATAACTTCACGGTGGGACGGACAATAATCAAGGGAATAATAGAGGCATGTGAAAAAGGAATGGCAGTAATCATGGGGGATTTTAACCTACATAGCGATTGGTCAAATCAAATCGCACGGGGTAGCCTGGAGGAGGAATCATAGAGTGCATACGGGATTGTTTCTTCGAACAGTATGTTACAGAACCTACAAGGGAGCAAGCTATCTTAGATCTGGTCCTGTGTAATGAGACAGGAATAATAAACGATCTCCTAGTAAAAGATCCTCTTGGAATGAGTGATCACAGTATGGTTGAATTTGTAATACAGATTGAGGGTAAGGAAGTAGTGTCTCAAATGAGTGTACTATGCTTAAACAAAGGGGACTACAGTGGGATGAGGGCAGAGTTAGCTAAAGTAGACTGGGAACACAGACTAAATGGTGGCACAATTGAGGAACAGTGGAGGACTTTTAAGGAGCTCTTTCATAGTGCTCAACAAAAATATATTCCAGTGAATAAGAAGGGTGGTAAGAGAAGGGATATCCAGCCGTGGATAACCAAGGAAATAAAGGAGAGTATCAAATTAAAAACCAATGCGTATAAGGTGGCCAAGGTTAGTGGGAAACGAGAAGATTGGGAAAATTTTAAACGACAGCAAAGAATGACTAAAAAAGCAATAAAGAAAGGAAAGATAGATTACAAAAGTAAACTTGCGCAAAACATAAAAACGGATAGTAAAAGCTTTAACCGATATATAAAACGGAAAAGAGTGACTAAAATAAATGTTGGTCCCTTAGAAGATGAGAAGGGGGATTTAATAATGGGAAATGTGGAAATGGCTGAGACTTTAAACAATTATTTTGCTTCGGTCTTCACAGTGGAAGACACAAAAACCATGCCAAAAATTGCTGGTCACAGGAATGTGGGAAGGGAGGACCTTGAGACAATCACTATCACGAGGGGGGTAGTGCTGGACAGGCTAATGGGACTCAAGATAGACAAGTCCCCTGGTCCTGATGAAATGCATCCCAGGGTATTAAAAGAGATGGCGGAAGTTATAGCAGATGCATTCGTTATAATCTACCAAAATTCTCTGGACTCTGGGGAGGTACCAGCGGATTGGAAAGCAGCTAATGTAATGCCTCTGTTTAAAAAAGGGGGCAGACAAAAGGCAGGTAACTATAGGCCGGTTAGTTTAACATCTGTAGTGGGGAAAATGCTTGAAGCTATCATTAAGGAAGAAATAGCGGGACATCTAGATAGGAATAGTGCAATCAAGCAGACGCAACATGGATTCATGAAGGGGAAATCATGTTTAACTAATTGACTGGAATTCTTTGAGGATATAACGAGCATGGTGGATAGAGGTGTACCGATGGATGTAGTTTATTTAGATTTCCAAAAGGCATTCGATAAGGTGCCACACAAAAGGTTACTGCAGAAGATAAAGGTACGCGGAGTCAGAGGAAATGTATTAGCATGGATAGAGAATTGGCTGGCTAACAGAAAGCAGAGAGTCAGGTTAAATAGGTCCTTTTCGGGTTGGAAATCGGTGGTTAGTGGTGTGTCACAGGGATCAGTGCTGGGACCACAACTGTTTACAATATACATAGATGACCTGGAAGAGGGGACAGAGTGTAGTGTAACAAAATTTGCAGATGACACAAAGATTAGTGGGAAAGCGGGTTGTGTAGAGGACACAGAGAGGCTGCAAAGAGATTTAGATAGGTTAAGTGAATGGGCTAAGGTTTGGCAGATGGAATACAATGTTGGAAAGTGTGAGGTCATCCACCTTGGGAAAAAAAACAGTAAAAGAGAATATTATTTGAATGGGGAGAAATTACAACATGCTGCGGTGCAGAGGGACCTGGGGCTCTTTGTGCATGAATCCCAAAAAGTTAGTTTGCAGGTGCAGCAGGTAATCAGGAATGGAATGTTGGCCTTCATTGCGAGAGGGATGGAGTACAAAAGCAGGGTGGTCCTGCTGCAACTGTACAGGGTATTGGTGAGGCTGCACCTGGAGTACTGCGTGCAATTTTGGTCACCTTACTTAAGGAAGGATATACTAGCCTTGGAGGGGGTGCAGAGACGATTCACTCGGCTGATTCCGGAGATGAGGGGGTTACCTTATGATGATAGATTGAGTAGACTGGGTCTTTACTCGTTGGAGTTCAGAAGGATGAGGGGTGATCTTACAGAAACATTTAAGATAATGAAAGGGATAGACAAGATAGAGGCAGAGAGGTTGTTTCCACTAGTCAGGGAGACTAGAACTAGGGGGCACAGCCTCAAAATATGGGGGAGCCAATTTAAAACCGAGTTGAGAAGGAATTTCTTCTCCCAGAGGGTTGTGAATCTGTGGAATTCTCTGCCCAAGGAAGCAGTTGAGGCGAGCTCATTAAATGTATTCAAATCACAGATAGATAGATTTTTAACCAATAAGGGAATTAAGGGTTACGGGGAGCGGGCGGGTAAGTGGAGCTGAGTCCACGGCCAGATCAGCCATGATCTTGTTGAATGGCGGAGCAGGCTCGAGGGGCTAGATGGGCTACTCCTGTTCCTAATTCTTATGTTCTTATGTTCTTATTTTCTTAAAACAACTGAAACTTGGCACTGATATTTTTGGATACACCATGTGCTTACCTTTGTGCGTTTGTTTCATATTTTCTTTTGCTAGTGCTTCTACAAGGTGCAACCTCTGTGGTTTCAGCAGAGGTAGAGGCAGACTGCTACTTTCCCGTCTGTGACTCGTTGGACACTTTTGGCAGATGTCCTCTGGGTTTTCGAGCCTGTGATGGCCCCGCCAAAGTCTACTCCTGCTGCGATTGTGCAGGGACAGACCCAACCATCGGGATCCGAGGAAGCATCTGGGGCTCTGTCTGAGGGAGAGACAACGGGGGAGAAGTGGAAGCCCCCACTTCCATATTCCCTCTCATGGGCCACCCGCACTTCCCTGCTGGCAAGCACCTCAATGCACACCAGTGGGGCGATGAAGGTCCAAATCTATGTTTATATTCCTCCTTGAGAGGCGGTCAATGAGCATCTGCCACCTATTGTCCACAGCTAGCATGTGCTCAAATGACTGGTGCATTAGCTGCTCCATGCACGTGGCTGTTTCTTCCATGGAAAAGTGGCTCGTCACCATCGCCTGCGAGATGATGGTGCTCATGTTGGAGATGGACTCCTCCATTCTCTGAACATTTGCAGACATCGTAGCTGCAAAACCTGCCAGAACCTCATGCAGTTGTTGCTGCCCCTCCAGGATCGCCCTCTTTCTCGATGGCCCCTGAGGCCCTGTATCTGCATGCAGCTCAGCAGAGTTTGGAAAGTCCTACACCCTCTAGCGAGGAGTCTCCACTGCCGTCCCTATCAACACCACCTGCTCCTGTTCATTTGTGAATTGTGAGACGCCCGTGACAACTCTACTCTATGGCTCAAAGGACCCACCGAGGTGTGTGGATCTGCGCTGGTGCTGGATGCGCTTGGGTCTGTTGGTGCTTCACCCATGGAGGCTGGAGGTTCCTCTGAGGAGTCATCTTCCTCCTCTGGCTGAATAGTGAGGGGTGGGGGAGGCACTTGATGGATCTATGAGAGAGTAATGAGATGAATTAGACGTTGTATAATAAGAATGGTTAACGTTATCATTATGTATATGATTACATTTCACTGGCTGCGAAATCAGTTACCATATGAGTGACAGTTGCAAGCCATGTGGCTTTATGAGATGTAATTCTAACACTAGGTTGCTGGGATGTGCCCCTCTCTCCATCTCCCTCTCCCACCATCTCTTGAGCTCCCAAAATTTCCAGAGCCGTCTTCTCTGTTGCTGTGAGATGTGCAATTACTGGACGGCCACCTCCGGTTCTCTCCCTTTCCCTGTTGTTGTGGGCTCTCTTCTCCTGCAAGGGGGGAAAGTTGATAAGTTTGAGTGAGAGTAATGGAATAACTGTAAGGAATGGATGGTTACATCTGCAGAGGGTGACTATGAGGGATTGAGGTGCCAATGCCAAATGGCCTCCTTGTGGTGTTATTTACTCTGATTGGATTACACAGAATTACTTAGGATATACGGCACAGAAACAGGCCATTCGGCCCAATCAGTCCATGCCGGCGTTTATGCTCCATTTGAGCCTCCTCCCATCTTTCCTCATCTTACTCTATCAGCATAACCCTCTACTCCCTTCTCCAATGCTTATCCAGTCGCCCCCTAATTACATCTATACTCTTCGCTTCAACCACTCCCTGTGGTAGCGAGTTCTACATTCTCACCATTCTCTGGGTAAAGAAGTTCCTACTGAATCCCTTATTTGATTTCTTGATGACTTGGTATATTGATGGCCTCTAGTTTTACTCTTCCCCACAAGTGGAAACATTCTCTCTATATCCACTGTCAAAATCTCTCATAATTTTAAACACCTCTATTAGGTCACCCTTCAACCTTCTCTTTTCAGGAGAAAGGAGACCCAGCCTGTTCATCCTTTCCTGATAGGTATA
This sequence comes from Pristiophorus japonicus, assembly GCF_044704955.1. NCBI lineage: Eukaryota > Metazoa > Chordata > Chondrichthyes > Pristiophoridae > Pristiophorus > Pristiophorus japonicus. The sequence goes on along the minus strand of NC_091982.1, from coordinate 115,686,185 downwards.
CCCTCACATTTCTGGTATCATCCTTGTAAATCTTTTCTGCAACCTCTCTTGTGCCTCTATATCCTTTTTATAATATGGTGCCCAGAATTATACGCAGTACTCCAAGTGTGGTCTAACCAAGGTTCAATTCAAGTTTAGCATAACTTCACTACTTTTCAATTCTATCCCTCCAGAAATAAACCCTAGTTCCTGAGTTGCTATTTTTAATGGCCTTGTTAACCTGTATCACTACCTTTAGTGATTTGTGTATTTGTACTCCAAGATCCTTTTGCTCCTCTACCCCATCCAGACTCGCACCCAAGTAATAAGTGACCTCCTTATTCTTCCTACCTAAATGTAATACCGTACATTTATCTGTGTTGAAATTAATTTGCCAATTATATGCTCATTCTGCAAGTTTATTAATGTCTTCCTGTAATGTCATTGCTGCAGTTTCTTCAGTAATGACTACACCACCACCCCCCCCAACTTGCTGTCATCCACAAATTTTGAAATTGTATTTTTGATTCCAAAGTCTATATTGTTAATATAAATTGTGAACAGTGGTCCAACACTGATCCTTGTGGAACACCACTTCCCATCTTTTGCCACTGTTAATAGCTACCCTTTACCTCTACTCTCTGCTTTAAGTCTTGAAGCCAGCTAACTATCTATTCTGCTACTTGTTCCCTGACTCTGCATTCTCTAACTTTATTCATTAGTCTATTATGTGGTACCTTATTGAAGGCCTTTTGAAACTCTAGATAAATTACATCTACTGCGTTACCCTTGTCTACTCTCTGTTACCTCTTCAAAAAATTCAATGAGGTTGGTCAAGCAAGACTTTCCCTTTTGAAATCTATGCTAATTATTCTTTATTATAGTTTTGGTTTCTAGATGTTCTTCTATTTTCTCCTTTAGTAGAGATTCCATTATTTTTCCTACCACCGATGTTAAGCTGACTGGTCTATAGTTCCCTGGACATGTTCTAGCTCCCTTCTTAAATATAGGTATACGTTAGCTATCTGCCAGTACTCTGGCACTACACTTTGTTCTAACGAATTATTTCATATGTATAGTAATGCTTCTGCTATCTCCTCCCTAGATTGTTTTAAAATGCACAGATGTAATCCATCTGGACCACAGGTTTTATCCTCTTTAAGTTTGATTAGTTTATTTAATATATCCTCTTTTTATTTTAAATGTAGTTATCTCATCAAAATAGTCTCATCATCCGATGTAATGTCCACCTGTTCTTTCTGACTTCATTAAAATGAGAGTGTGTGTGAGGGGTGGTTAGTGAGATAGGGATGTGAGTATGTACATAGACAGACAGGGATAGGTGGATGTGCAAGGTAAGTTGGTGTGAGTAATGATGTGCAGGAGCAGGCTTGGGAAGACAGAGTGATGGGGATGTGTTGATAGGCAATTGAGGATGAGGGTCAGTGTGGCATTGCATTCACAGTGAAGTATTTCCTGCACTGTATCCAGGTCCTCCTGACCATATCCCTGCTGCTAACCTTCTCAGTCTATACAGCCAAGCTCTTGTTGTTTCTTGTGGAGGTCTCCTTTGTCAGTCAATAGGGAAGAGGACCACCCTGCATGCTCTGACGGCCTCCACAAGAGTATGCAGCAATGAATCAGAGAAGCACAGTGCAGCCCTCTGCCATTTGGCTATCTATGTTTCAAAAGTTTTAGCTACACCTTCCACCCTCCTCTGGAAACCTTCAAGTGAGTTCAGTGCAAGGTTATTTTAAATATGGGCGCTCGAACTGAGTCATCGATGGCGTCCTCAGACCCGCACCATTTAATAGGGCCGGGAAATGCACATGACTTACAATTGCGGTCATTAATTGAAAGACGCTCTGAGCAGCGTGTTGCTCAGAACATCGCATTTCCGAGTCACTACGCCGCCCACACACACCCAACCTGATGCAAAGTTGAAAATTATGGCCTAAATATTCATTTAGCAGGTCTGCCATTTCATTTTTTATCCATTATTGTCTCATCTGCACCTGTCTTTAAAGGGCACACATTCCCTCTTATTACTCCCTTTCTCTTAATGTATTGATACAAACTTTCACTAATCTTTGATATCGCTTGCAAATTTTATTTCATATTCCTTTTTGGACCTCTTAATACATTCTTTGTATCCTTTCGTACTTTCTTTATAGCTCTCCGAGTCTGCTGCATTTGTGTTAGTCTTTTCTTTTCGCACAATACTGGGCTAAAGGTTCCCAAAAAATCCACCACCACTGGATTGTCGCCCAAAATACCGCTAAGATTTTAAAATTACCACAGTGAAAAGTTACACAACAAAAGGAAAACATTTCGCCCGGCAGAAAAAATGGACCTTACACCCTGATTCTCAGCGGAAAACGTGATCCTGGGTCAATTGGGCGGAACTTAATCTAATTAAGCAGTACTTACTAAAAATTTAGACCGAGGCTGCGGGTTGGGCCTCGGGAGGGGGAAACACTAAAAATAATTTTTTCAAAATACAAAAAATAAATAATAGCAATACATTCTCAGGACCCTTTTACACATAAGCGCTCAAAAAGAAAGTAAAAGAGAACTTTAACTTACCTTATTTTGCAGGGCTTCATACTCACTGCCCAACTCCGGTTGGCTTCTCGTGGGTGTTTTTTTTTACCTACCTGCAGGTCACCGCTGGGACAAAACTCGGGCAATGGTGGTTATTGGACGGTGCACGCCAGCGGTCCGCTCCCGAGCGGTATTTTGAAACCGCCGGCAGAACTGTTTTCCCAAATTTCCGCCAGGTGGTTTTCCGTCCAAACTGACCAGTACCACCGAGAAACCGGGCAGAGATCAGTGGAAAATCCAGCCCACTGTCTCTTACCTCATTTGTTGACTGTGGCTGCTTAACTGCGTAAGAGCAATTCTTGTCTTTTGGGGTATGTCCTGGTTTTGTATTGCAGCAAAAACTTCATTGGAAACTTCCCACCTTTTGTCTGTGCGATCACCTATTAACAGCTCAGCCCAGTTTATTATGGGCTCAAAGATCGTACTTAAATTTAAAGCTTTGGTTGTGACTCTTGCTTCTCCCACTCAAACCTAATATCAAATATCAAATATAATTGGACCTGACGACCGGGTTTTAAAAGAGGTAGCTGCAGAGATTGCGGATGCAATGGTATTAATCTTCTAGAATTCGCTAGATTCTAGAACAGTCCCCAAGGATTGGAAGGTTGCAAACATAATCCCGCTATTTAAGAAAGGCAGAAGAAAAAGAACGGGGAACTATAGGCGAGTTATCCTGACATCAGTAGTAGGCAAAATGCTAGAATCTATTATTAGGAATGTGGTAACAGGACACTTAGAAAATTGTAATATGATTAGGCAGAGTCAACATGGATTTATGAAAGGGAAATTGTACTTGACAAATCTCTTCGAGTATTTTGAAGATTTAACTAGTAGGATGGATGAGGGGGAGCCAGTGAATGTAGTGTATTTGGATTATCAAAAAGCATTCGATAAGCTACCACACAAGAGATTCTTTCACAAAATTAAGACACATGGGGTTGGGGGTAATATTACTAGCACGGATTGAGGATTGGTTAAAGGATAGAAAACAGAGAGTAGGAATAAACAGCACTTTTTCGTGTTTGCAGGCTATAAGTATAGGGGTAACGCACGGATCAGTGCTTAGGCCTCAGCTATTTACAATCAATATTAATGACTTACATGAAGGGACTTCGTGCAATGTATCCAAGTTTGCTGATGATACAAAGTTATGTGGGAAAGCAAACTGTGAGAAGGACACAAGGAGGCTGCAAAGGTTGACTGAGTGGAAAAGAACATGGCAAATGGAATACAATATGGGGAAGTGTGAAGTTATCCACTTCAGTAGGAAAAACAAAAAAGCACAATATTTTTTGAAAGGTGAGAGACTGTGAAATGTTTGCATTCAGACGGACCTGGGTGTCCTTGTACAAGAATCACAGAAAGTTAACATGCCGGTACAGCAAGTAATTAGGAAAGCAAATGGTATGTTTGCTTTTGTTACAAAGCGATTAGAGTATAAGAGTAGAGAAGTCTTACTACAATTTTTTAAAGTTTGTTCTGGGATGTGGGTGTTGCTGGTGAGGCCAGCATTTATTGCCCATCCCTAATTGCCCTTCAGAAGGTGGAGATAAGCCACCACCTTGACCCGCTGCAGTCCATGTGGTGAAGATACTCCCACAGTGCTGTCAGGGAGGGAGTTCCAGGATTTTGAGCCAGCGACAATGAAGGAACAGCGATATATTTCCAAGTCAGGATGCTGTGTAACTTGGAGAGGAAGTTGCAGGTGATGGTGTTCCCATGTGCCTGCTGCCCCTGTCCTAGATAGTGGGTTTGGGAGGTGCTGCCGAACAAGCCGTGGTGAGTTGCTACAGTGCATCTTATAAATGGTTCACATTGCAACCACGGTTTGCCGATGGTGGAGGGAGTGAATGTTGAAGGTGGTGGATGAGTTGCCAATCAAGCGGGCTGCTTTGTCCTGGACGGTGTCGAGCTTCTTGAGTGTTGTTGGAGCAGCACTCATCCAGGCAAGTGGAGAGTATTCCCTCACACTCCTGACTTGTGCCTTGTAGATGGTGGAAAGGCTTTGGGGAGTCAGGAGGTGAGACACTCGCCGCAGAATAGCCAGCCTCTGACCCGCTCTTGTTGCCATAGTATTTATGTGGCTGGTTTCGTTAAGTTTCTGGTCAATGGTGACCTCCAGGATGTTCATGGTGGGGGATTCAGTGATGGTAATGTCGTTGAATATCAAGGGGAGGTGGATAGACTTTCACTTGTTGGAGATGGTCATTGCTTGGCATTTGTGTGGCGCAAATTTTACTTGCCATTTATCAGGCCAAGCCTGAATGTCTTTCAGGTCTTGCTGCATGCAGCATGGACTGCTTCATTATCTGAGGAGTTGCGAATGGAACTTAATACGGTGCAGTCATCAGCAAACATCCCCACTTCTGACCTTATGATGAGAGAAGGTCATTGTTGAAGCAATTGAAGATGGTTGGGCCTAGGACACTGCAACTCCTGCAGCAATGTCCTGGGGATGGGATGATTGTCCTCCAACAACCATAATCATCTTCCTTTGTGCTAGGTATGACTCAGTTTTCCGCTGATTCCCATTGACTTCAGTTTTACTAGGGCTCCTTGATGCCACACTCAGTCAAATGCTGCCTTGATGTCAAAGGCAGTCACTCTCACCTCACCTCTGGAATTCAGCTCTTTTGTCCCTGTTTGGACCAAGGCTGTAATGAGGTCTGGAGCCGAGTGGTCCTAGTGGAACCCAAACTGAGTATCGGTGAGCAGGCTATTGGTGAGTAAGTGCCGCTGGATAGCACTGTTGACGACACCTTCCATCACATTGTTGATGATTGAAAGTAGACAGATGGGGCGGTATTTGTCCTGCTTTTTGTGAACAGGACATACCTGGACAGTTTTACACATTGTCGGATAGATGCCAGTGTTGTAGCTGTACTGGAACAGCTTGGCTAGAGGCGTGGCTAGTTCTGGAGCACAAGTCTTCAGCGCGACAGCTGGGATGTTGTCGGGGCCCATAGCCTTTGCCGTATCCAATGTGCTCAGCCGCTTCTTGATATCCCATGGAGTGAATCGAATTGGTTGAAGACTGGCTTCTATAATGGTGGGGACGTCAGGAGGAGGCCAATATGGATCATCCACTCGGCACTTCTGGATGAAGAAATACTTCAACCTTGTCTTTTACACTTGTGTGCTGGGCTCCATCATCATTGAGGATGGGGATATTCATGGAGCCTCCTCCTCTCGTTGTTTAATTGACTACCACCATTCACGACTGGATGTGGCAGGAGTGAAGAGCTTTGATCTGATCCGTTGGTTGTGGAATCGCTTAGCTCTGTCTATATCATGCTGCTTTCGCTGCTTGGCATATATGTAGTCCTGTGTTGCAACTTCCCCAGGTTCATACTTTATTTTTAGGTACACCCGTGCTGCTCCTGGCATGCTCTTCTGTTGGTCCCCTGACTTGATGGTAATGATAGGGTGAGGGATGTGCCGGGCCATGACGTTATAGATTGTGGTGGAACACAATTCTGCTGCTGCTGATGACCCACGGCGCCTCATGGATACCCAGTTGTAGTTGCTAGATCTGTTCTGAATCTATTGCATTTAGCACGGTGGTAGTGCCACACAACACGATGGAGGGTGTCTTCAGTGTGAAGATGGGATTTGGTCTCCACAAGGACTATTCGGTGGTCACTGCTACCAATGCTGTCAAGGACAGATGCATCTGCGACAGGTAGATTGGTAAGGAAGAAGTCAAGTAGGTTTGTCCCATGTGTTGGTTCTCTCAAGACCTGCTGTAGGCCCAGTCTGGCAGCTATATTCTTCAGGACTTGGCCAGCTCAGTCAGTAGTGGTGCTACGGAGCCACTCTTGGTGATGGACATTGAGTGTCCCCCATTCTGTGCCCTTGCTATCCTCAATGCTTTTTCAAAGTGGTGTTCAACATGGAGTCGTCATCATAGGCGATCCCTCGAATGAGAATGACTTGCTTCCACGTGAGTTCACAGATGTTTCAATGAAGGACCCGATGTTCCAGTCCTGAACTCTAATTGAGGGGGTGGAAGATGCCTGTGCATGAATGTTTTTAATGTGTGGTGACCTTTGCACATTAGCCACCACATGGGCTTGACAAAGCTAGGCCTTTATCCAGTGGCAAGGGTTAACCAGGACGACTGGAGACCTGCTCTGCTGCACAGACCTAGTGCGCACACATATCGCAGTGCGGGCTGGCCCATGCTGCCTCTGAGTCCTCGGCTCTTCTGGGCCCCATACCCTCCCTCATTCACCGCACTTCTGCCACAATCTCTCGCTGCTTCTCCACCACAAACATTCGCTGCACCTCCGCCACGATCTCCCTCCGCACCAAACATTCGGCGAACCTCCCGATCAACCACCAAATCTCAGCCACGATCCCTCATTACTCCTCCGCCCTGATCACCTGTCGCAAGTCTGCCATGACCTTCCTGCTCCTCTGCTGCACCAGGGCCCTGCCGATGCTCCTGCCCACGCTCCAAATGGCGACCTGGATCCTGATGACGTCACCCAGTCACCCACCTCGAAGCCGTCGCACATTTGTGTCAGCTCGCGCTGAAGCTGCAGTGGCGTGCTCCAGTTCTTTTTATAGCCCCAACATGGAGGAGTACTGACTCATCAGCTGAGGGAGGGCGGTAGGTGGTAATCAGTAGGGGGTTTCCTTGCCCATGCTTGACCTGAAGTTATGAGTCTTCATGGGGTGCAGAGGACTCTCCCGACTGTATACAACTCTCTCCCACTGAGCCGCTACCTCTGGTGGGTCTGTCCTGCTGTCGGGACAGGACATACCCAGGGATGGTGATGGAGGATGGGACATTGGCTGAAGGTTATGATTCTGATTATGTCAGGCTGTTGCATGACTAGTCTGTGGGACAGCTCTCCCAAATTTGGCACAAGTCCCCAGATGTTAATGAAGAGGACTTTGCAGGGTCAACTGGGCTGGGTGTGCCTTTGTCATGTCTGATGCCGGTGCCGAGGTCAATGCCAGGTGGTCCATCCGATTTTGTTCTTATTATTGTTTCTTGTAGTAGTTTGTTACAACTGAGTGGCTTACTAGGCAATTTAAGAGGGCAGTAAAGAGTCAACCACATTGCTGTGGGTCTGGAGTCACATATAGGCCAGACCAGGTCAGGACAACAGATTTCCTTCCCAAAAGGACATTTGTGAACCAGATGGGTTTTTACGACAATCCGATAATTTCATGGTCATCATTACTGATACTAGCTTTTTATTCCAGATTTATTTGATTAACTGAATTAGATTCCACACTGCTGTGAAGGGATTTGAACTGTCATCTCCAGATTATTAGTCCAGGCCTCTGGATTACTAGTTCCGTAATTTAATCACTATGCTACCATTCCCGTGGGCATTGGTGAGGCCACACCTGGACTACTATGTACAGTTCTGGTCTCCTTACCTAAGGAAAGACAGACTTGTTAGAGGGAGTGCAACAAAGGTTCACTAGACTGGTTCCTGGGATGAGGGATTGCCCTATGAGGAGAAATTGAGTAGACTATTCCCTAGAGTTTAGAAGAATGAGAGGTGATCTCATTGAAACATACAAAATTCTTAATGGGCTTGACAGGGTTAATGTTGAAAAAATTTTTTCCCTGGCTGGGGAAGTCAGTTTCAGAATAAGGGGTCAGCCATTTAGGACTGAGATGAGGAGAAATTTCTTCGTTCAAATGGTTGTGAATCTTTGAAGTTCTCTACCCCAGAGTGCTGTGGAGGCTCAGTCGTTGAGTATATTCAGGACAAGGTTGATAAATGTTTGGGAACTAAGGGATATGGGAATAGTGCGGAATGGTGGAGTTGAGGTAGAAGATCAGCCATGATCTTGTTGATTGACGGAGGAGGCTTGAAAGGCCAAATGGTCTACTCCTGCTCCTATTTCTTATGTTCTTATTTTCTAATTATATACATATATTTCACCCACTCCCTTACGGGTCAGAATGTCCCTAACTTACGCTCTAGCTCAATGCCTCTGAGCAGAGTGACTCAAGGCAGTGACATTTCCTACAAGTGTAGTTATCCGGGACAGTCTCACTGTTCACAACAGAAATTACTATGGTGCTCGATTGCAGCAAAACACAATTGGTTTGTCCGACCAGCTGAATCCATGTGAAAGAATTTAGTTAAATAGTTTCTAATCTAAACTCCTATTCCTCATTCCATTTTAAGGTGTGGGGATCACAATGGTCCTTGTGATTACAATTTCCAACATTGTCTACCCTTGCATCATCGGCTACAGCCTGTTCTACTTATTTGCTTCCTTCCAATCCCCCCTGCCGTGGGCAGACTGCTTCAGGTGGTGGGGTGCAGATGAAACATGCAGCAGGACTCCCAAAGGTACTGTGTTAACTTCTATTGGGTAATTCTCTTTCTACCTTGCATCTCAACTTGTATATTTTCTCATGCTCTTTTTGCTTGTTTGTGCCCACTGTTCATGTCTATCTCTTTCTATCTCTGTTTGTGTCTCAAATAGTTTCTCTTGTCTGCGTATCTCTGTTTGTACAGGAATCTTTTTATCACTTTTTCTTTCACGTGAGTTTTTCCCAATGTGTCTCCCATCTTCTGTATAGCCATTACTCTGAATGCCTCTCACAAAGAGCTCTTTTTGTTCCTTCTACTTCAATGCCTTGTTCTCGTTCCCTTTCTTGACACCTCTCACGGAGTCCTGCTGTTCGACTCAGGACTCCAAACTTTTAGTTTGTAAGATATCAAAGATTAATTCTGTTTGAATTGAGCAGAACCAATTTTATAATCTTAGATGTGATGGATCAGTATGAAACATCTGGAAGAGAAAAAAAAATGTTTTAAATTTTGAAGAAACTCTTATTATACAGACTGGGACTGAGTAAAGATGACTTATTGCAATTATATAGGGCCCTGGAGTACTGTGTACATTTTTGGTCTCCTTACCAAAGGAAGGATAATCTTGCCATAGAGGAAGTGCAGCGAAGGTTCACCAGACTGATTCCTGGGATAGAGGGATTGTCCTATAAGGAAAGATTAAGTGGACTAGGCTTATTTTCTCTAAAGTTTAGAAGAATGAGAGTTGATCTCATTGAAACATATAAAATTCTTGCAAGGCTTGACAGGGTAGATGCAAGGAGAATGTTTCCTCTGGCTGGGGAGTCTAGAACCAGGGGTCACAGTCTCAGAATATGCCGTCGGTCATTTAGGACTGAAATAAGGAGAAATTTCTTCACTCAGAGAGTGGTGAATCTTTGGAAGGTGAGTGAGGAACCTTCTTGCTGCAATATGGTTGGGTGGAATGTGTTTCTGGTAGAATCTGATTGGTCAGAAAATTTAAATTAGGGGAATAGTAGAAGTTGGCGTGCTGCCTGCATTACAGGTGAGACTGTGCTGTGAGTGGAGTGTGCAGACTGTACCTCTGTATTCTGACCCATCCACAGCCTCACCCATGTAATAAAATGGTTTGGACTGATTCAGTCAGAGTGAAACAGTGGTCCTGATTATATGACCAGAAATCGCAGCATCGTTCCCAATTAAATGTATTTCTAAAACACATTCCACATTTTCCAGATCCACTCTGCAATCTCACTCTGGATGATGGATATTTTGAAATAATTAATACAACATGGCTGCAGGCAAACAATGAAACGTGCACGAATGGATCAGAAATCTACGTTCCTCACCAGGGTCCAAGTGAGCAATACTGGGAGTAAGTAAATTGCTACAGATCGCTGCACCTATAACTGCACAGCTGTACCAGTAGCTTCCTCTTGGGATGGTCACTTGGGTGAATGTCCTGTTTAATGAGTGAAAAGCTGTTTGATTTAGATAGAGGTATTATTTACATCATATGTCTGTTACAAACTAACATCACAACAGGGGCCCTTTCATTAGGTGAGGTGAGTGGGCAAATGCATGGCAGATGAAGTATAATGTGGATAAATGTGAGGTTATCCATTTTGGTGGTAAAAACAGAGAACCAGACTATTATCTGAAAGGTGACAGATGGTGACAGATTAGGAAAAGGGGAGGTGCAACGAGACCTGGGTGTCATGGTACATCAGTCATTGAAGGTTGGAATGCAGGTACAACAGGCGGTTAAGAAAGCAAATGGCATGTTGGCCTTCATAGCGAGGGGATTTGAGTACAGGGGCAGGGAGGTGTTACTACAGTTGTACAGGGCCTTGGTGAGGCCACACCTGGAGTATTGTGTACAGTTTTGGTCTCCTAATTTGAGGAAGGACATTCTTGCTATTGAGGGAGTGCAGCGAAGGTTCACCAGACTGATTCCCGGGAAGGCGGGACTGACATATCAAGAAAGACTGGATCAACTGGGCTTGTATTCACTGGAGTTCAGAAGAATGAGAGGGGATCTCATAGAAACGTTTAAAATTCTGATGGGTTTAGACAGGTTAAATGCAGGAAGAATGTTCCCAATGTTGGGGAAGTCCAGAACCAGGGGTCACAGTCTAAGGATAAGGGGTAAGCCATTTAGGACCGAGATGAGGAGAAACTTCTTCACCCCGAGAGAGGTGAGCCTGTGGAATTCTCTACCACAGAAAGTTGTTGAGGCCAATTCACTAAATATATTCAAAAAGGAGTTAGATGTAGTCCTTACTACTAGGGGGATCAAGGGGTATGGCGAGAAAGCAGGAATAGGGTACTGAAGTTGCATGTTCAGCCATGAACTCATTGAATGGCGGTGCAGGCTCGAAGGGCCGAATGGCCTACTCTTGCACCTATTTTCTATGTTTCTATGTTTCTATTAGTTAACAGCGTCCTGGTTTCTAACACTGCAGGATTAACAATATATATACAGTGAAACCTTTACTGAGTAATTTTTATTTTCTTGTTCTTCAAGGAAGAGATTTACCACTAGAACTCCGAAACCTTAAATGGTTCAAATTATCTGTGACTGACATCCCTTTCTCTCTGTTTTTATTTCAATACAGTATTGTGTTTAACCCACAGACCTGGTAACTGAAATGGGGAAACTGTCTGGGAGCAGGTCCCATGTTTAACAATATGAAGGAGCTGAATTCATTGGGAGATACAGTGACTAACCCAGGTAGTTTTAACAGTGCTTTGTAAGTCAGTCAATGAAGCACTGACAGGAACTCCTTCAAATCAGCTCTCCAGGAATTCTCTTCAGCAATCACTGTTTAAAAAAAGCTTTAAATTTAAAAACATCAATAAAAATAAAGAGAAATATCATTAAGGATATCAAATCAATATCCAGTGAGAAAGAAAGACTCTAAGAGAAGGATGAATCATCCACGGCTAACTAAGGAAGTAAAGGATGGTATCAAATTGAAAACAAATGCATATAATGTTGCGAAGATTAGTGGAAGGGCAGAGGATTGGGACATTTTTAGAAACCAGCAAAGGATGACTAAAAAGTAATAGAGAGAAGATGGATTATGAGAGTCAACTAGCAAGAAATATAAAAACAGACAGTACGAGCTTCTACAGTTAAATGGAAAGGAAGAGAGTAGCTAAAGTAAATGTTAGTCCCTCAGAGGATGAGACTGGGGAATTAATAATGATAAACAGGGAAATGGCAGAAACTTTGAACAAATATTTTGTATCTGTCTTCGCAGTAGAAGGCACTAAAAGCATCCCAATGATTGATAATCGAGGGGCTATTGGGAGGGGGAAATTTAAAACAATCACTATCACTAGAGAACAAGTAGTAAGCAAACTAATGGAACTAAAGGTGGACAAAACCTCTGGATCTGATGGCCTACATCCTAGGGTCTTAAATGAGATAGTGGATGCATTGGTTGTAATCTACCAAAATTTGATTCTGGAGAGGTCCGAGCAGATTGGAAAACCGCAATTGTAACACCCCTAATTAAGAAAGGAGGGAGACAGAAAGCAGGAAATTATTGACCAGTTAGCCTAACTTCTATCATTGGGAAAATGCTGGATTCCATTATTAAGGAAGTAGTAGCAAGACATTTAAAAAATAATAATACAGTCAAGCAGAGTCATCATGGTTTTATGAAAGGGAAATCATATTTGACAAATTTGCTGTAGTTCTTTGAGGATGTAACGAGCAGGGTGGATAAAAGGGAACCAGTAGATGCTGTGCGTTTGGATTTCCAAAAGGCATTTGATAAGGTGACACATAAAAGGTTACTGCATAAGATAAAAGTTCACAGTGTTGAGGGTAATATATTAGCATGGGTAGAGAATTGGCTAACTCACAGAAAACAGAGAATCGGGATGAATGGGTCATTTTCCAGTTGGCAAACTGTAATTAGTGGGGTGCCACACTGATCAGTGCTGGGTCCTCAACTATTTACAATCTATATTAATGACTTGCATGAAGGGACCGAGTGTAATGTAGACAAATTTGCTAATGATACAAAGATAGGCAGGAAAGCAAGTTGTGAGGAGGACGCAAAGAATCTGCAAAGGGATATAGATAGGCTAAGTGAGTGGGCAAAAATTTGGCTGATGGAGTATAATGTGGGAAAATGTGTGGTTATCCACTTTGGTAGGAAAAATAAAAGAGCAAAGTAGTATTTAAATGGGGATAGATTACAAAATACTGAGGTACAGAGGGATCTGGGGATCCATGCACATGAAACACAAAAAGTTAGAATGCAGGTACAGCAAGTACTCTAAGGTAAATCATATAGGACTGAGATGAGGGGAAACTTTTACACCCAGAGAGTTGTGAACCTGTGGAATTCTCTGACACAGAAAGTTGTTCAGTCCAGTTCGTTGGACATATTCAAAAGAGAGTTAGATGTGGCCCTTACGGCTAAAGGGATCAGGGGGTATGGAGAGAAGGCTGGGGTGGGTACTGAGGTTGAATGATCAGCCCTGATCATATTGAATGGTGGTGAAGGCTCGAAGGGCTGAATGGCCTGCTCCTGCACCTATTTTCTATTTTTCTATATTAATCAGCAAGGCAAATGGAATGTTGACCTTTATTGCAAGGTGGATAGAGTATAAAAGTAGGGAAGTCTTGCTACAACTGTACAGGGTATTAGTGAGACCACACCTGGAGTACTGTGTACAGTTTTGGTGTCTCTTTATTTAAGGAGGGATATACTTGCATTGGAGACAGTTCAGCGAAGGTTCATGAGGTTGATTCCTGAGATGAATGGGTTGTCTTATGAAGAAAAGTTGAGCAGGTTGGGCCTATACTCTTTGGAGTTCAGAAGAATGAGAGGTGATCTTATTGAAATGTAAAAGATTCAGAGGGGGCTTGAAAAGGCAGATGCAGAGAGGATGTTTCCCCTTGTGGGGGCATCTAGAACTAGGGGGCATAGTTTCAGAATAAGGTATCACCCATTTACAACAGAGATGAAGAGGAATTTATTCTCTCAGAGAGTCATGAATCTTTGGAATTCTTTACCCCAGAGAGCTGTGGAGTCTGGGTCATTGAATATATTTAAGGTGGAGATAGACAGATTTTGAACACTAAGGGAGTCAAAGGTTATGGTGAGCGGGCAGGGAAGTGGAGTTGAGGCCAAGATCAATCAGGCAGGATCTTATTGAATAGTGCAGCAGGTTCAAGGAGCCAAATGGCCTACTCCTGCTCCTATTTCATATGTTCTTATGTAAATTTAATTTCAATTCTTGGTAACAATTTACTTCTAAAAGGAGAACTTTAAATTGGAAATTGTTCAAATCCATTTTTATTTGACTAAATACTCTGATGTGATTGTGTGTAATGAACAGTACTCTTATATAAGATGTTTTCTGTCATCATTTTATTTAGTAAAGTGGCTTTGCGCCGTACAAGTTCAATGGATGAGACTGGGGAAATAGTCTGGCATTTAGCCCTCTGTCTGCTTCTGGCCTGGCTGATAGTTGGGGCAGCGCTATCTAAAGGAATCAAATCTTCAAGAAAGGTAAAACAATTGGTGATGAATAGAGTCAAAACTCAGTGACAAAGTACAGATTTCTGCAACAATAAAACTGGAATTTATAAATCACTTGTAAGTCCTGTATCAGTGACTGAAGCCCTTAGAATGAGGGGCAGATTTCAGGGGTTTGGGGAATTACTACTGTTCTTTCACTCAGGAGAAAGATCTTCAGCTATCACTCAAGCCTGCAGTGTTCATAAATTATGGATCTCACACTCCCCAAAGAGTCACTGTTAACATCACCTGTGAATTTCCAATTGCTCTGGAAGGCTGGGCAGGGCTGGCTAAGTGAGGGAGCAGATTAGGGTCATGGTTTTATTTGAGTGAAATGAGATTTGTCGGGACAATGAGAATGGTAAAGAAACCCGAGGAGTAAATATGAAGGAGTTAAATATATTCATCGCACTCTGACCTATTCTCCTGTTTAAATGTGTTACTTCCCTGAATAGCAGATTGGAATAAATTTGAATGTAAATAGCACAATATTATTCAGTTACAATAAGCAGCTCAGTGTTAAATATGCCCTTCATGTAGTTATTATTCCTACAATTGTCTTCTGCTTCATCTCTGCTTTGATTACAATCATATTAGTTTCCCAATCAATTGGTTTTAATACTGTAGATGTTGTACCAGCAATACAGGAAAATATAACAATCTGCTCTCCATGCTCAGGTGGTTTATTTCACTGCGATATTCCCTTATGTGGTTCTCACCATACTTCTGATCCGAGGAGTTACCCTGGAGGGAGCCTATAAAGGAATTGAATTCTACATTGGAAGCCAATCAGACTTTTCAAAACTGGCTGATGCTGAGGTAAACACACACGGATAATCCATAGAATTTCAGCTGTTTCATTTTTTTAGTATTTGGGATATTCCATTGAAAATCCGAGTGCTGCTTTTGGATAATTGTTCAAATGTGGGAAATCTAATTTCAATCATTGCATATTCCTTCTGTAAAACCAGACACATTTTTAACCGAGACCTTGTGTTGAATTATAATGAGTTTGTTTATGGCTTTTAAATTCTTCATGTTAGCAGATGGGAAGCAGTGGGAAGGGTTGTGATGGGAAGAGAAGAGATAGGTTGGATCGGGATGAGATGGGGTGACATGGAACAGGATGCAGGGAAATAAAAGCTATCTATTGATAATGAGAATGATTTTTATGTCTTGGAATTTAGTTGCCCTTTCAATATGAGCCGTCATTTTATGGTGAAAATCTTTCCTTTGTTGCTGCTTTCAACAAAAGAATGGAGCCCACTGGGTGAGAGTGAACATGCTGCAAGTAAAGGATCGTCACTCACTAGAAAACATGGCTGACGGTGGAAAGCATCAAAGCTCCTGGAGGGAATTTGGCAGCAAGTGATAGACAGGGAGGCAGAACGATGGCCCGATTATTTAAGGGAGACATTATTGATCAGAGGGAGCTTCAGTCAGCTCACCATTGAGCTGTGGGACTAGCCCAACCCTTGTTCCTCATGGTTAATGTTGTTTTATCTGTTAAAAGAATCCATGTAAAATCTCCCGGTGCTGACTAATTCTTTCTATTATTTACCAGGTCTGGAAAGATGCTGCAGTACAAATTTTCTATTCACTCTCAGTGTGTTGGGGCAGTTTAATAACACTGTCATCCTACAACAAATTCCACAACAACTGTTACACAGATACCATAATTATCTGTGTTGTTAATTGTGCTACGAGTGTGTTTGCTGGATTTGCCATCTTCTCCATCCTTGGACACATGGCACATGTACAAGACAAGCCAGTTTCAGAGGTTGCACAGTCAGGTATCTGCAGAGTTAAACTTATTGGGCTGGATGTTGCTGGAGCGGGGCATTTTGCGGCGTGCCTCGTTAGACTTCCTGATGGATCCTTCAGCACATTATTTTTTGTACTGTAACTCACTGGAAGTGTGATCTGGTAACAAGGACAACAGGGCATCTGGGACCTTAATGAACTGTGGGACCAACAGTGTATCTTGTCAATGAGGTTTAAGGATTGCGAAAGCAACAGAGGAATAGCAGAGAAGGAGGCTAAATTAGAGTCAAATCAGGTGCAGAAGGAGAAATACAGAGAGGGAGAGAAAGATTGGATTGAGAGAGAGAGAGAGAGAGAGAAAAAGAGAAAAAAAGGAAAAGTAAAAAAGTAATTTTAGAAATTTTAATTTGTCATTTTTTAAATCTCTAAATACAACTGGTTAAAATGTTCCTAGAATGTTGATTGACATTACATAAACCATTATAACATTGTTGAAAGGGTACTTACACTCTTAATAACCACAACTAGTGACAATTAATGTACAAATCCAGCAAGTTCTTCAAAATAATGGGAAGGCTGAGGGCGAGATTCTGTTTTTGCTAAGCAAATGGCGGAGTGGCGTAAATCAACCAGCATGTTGTGGAGATTTGCAACTTACACCATATTTATTAATCCCTGAATTTGCTGGTTGGTTTGCACATTAATAATGTTTCCAAACTGTGAGATAAAATTCAACAAGCTCAACAATCTTAGCCTCTCCACTCGGTTGGTAAATCTGGATCCAATAGTTTTGAACTGGGAATAGTTAACATAAACTTGCAAATGTTTAAACAAAGTAACCACAGCACTAATTGACCAGTTGCCTGTTATTCATAAACAGGAATAACCAGAACTGGTAAAATATCAACCAAGGTCACACAGCTTTAACCATCTCTCTGAAATCAATCGCCTGTTAGATATGAAATTGCACACAATTGTTCCAGATTACAGACATCTACAATAATCAATACTTGGATCCATAGCAGTAATTCTGGTGCAAAGTGATATTCAGGCCCGAATGTACCACACAATTAAATGGTGGTTAGATTATACTGGACAGGGGTTGGAGCTGAATAATGAGCTGGAATGTCTGGAGATTAACAAACTTATTTGTTGAACCTTTTCTCTTAAATGTGTGATTCTCAAATAGAAACAGAACAGGATGTCACAGAGCAATCAATTAATATTATAAGTACACAATGCAGTCCCAGTTGTTTACATTATAAATACATTATATAGTGCCAATGTTTTACATTTTATGAAAGAAAATGCTGAATGAATTCAGGGCTTATGTATTTCTGTGAATCACTATCATATTGAGTTCTTCTAAATCACAGGCAGTTATTATTTACTGATGATATCAATTACTGGCACTGTATAATGTACTCAAATTGTAAATTACTGACAGGACATTTTGTTTATATAGAGTTTTTATATGAAATGTGAAATGAACTAAATCATTTCATGCAGTACCAGTTGTGCCTATAGATGGTGCTGTGCTGGGTAATTAGAATGATGACCAGGTAACATTACATCAAAACACAATCTACATATTCAGCCAGGCTGTTCAAATATCCTGGACACTGGGTGCTGCTGCAGTATGTGTCTGACAAGTAAACACTCTGCTCGGGTATTTCCCTCCCATCCCCATTCTCTCCCGTTACATTCGCCTTCTAAATGGCGTTCTCACTGAACATGTCTGGGGTGTATCAGCATCATCATCATAGGCGGTCCCTCGAACAAGGATGACTTGCTTCCACACCAAAAGGAATGAGTTCGCAGATATTTCAATGAAGGATCCTATATCCCAGTCCTGAACTCCAGGGGTGGAAGATGCCTATGCGTGGATTTTTTTAATGTGTGGTGACCATTGCACATCAGCCACCACACGGGCTTGACAGAGCTCGGCCTTTATCCAGTGGCAACGGTTAACCAGGATGACTGGAGACCCGCTCTGCTGCACGGACCCAGTGCGCACACATATCACAGTATGGGCTGGCCCGTGCTGCCCCTGGGCTGTTGGACACCATCGCAGGTCAGATGTATAAGAGCTGGAGCGCGAGCCCCTGCAATATCGTGAGGGATTATTACCTGACACCTAAACATCATGCAGAACTCACAATGCATTATTCCTTCTAAATATTATAAAAACATAATACAGAATCAGTGATTGATATTATCAATACATCATATAATGTTCGAGATTTATATTATAAATATGTAATACAGTCAGTGATATATAATAAATAAATTATATAGGTGGCTAAATAGGATAGCCCCCAAAACCTGGTGCAGGGATCGTGATGTGCCTATTGATTGAAATGAAGCAGCACACCAACTTTGTGCTGCCTACTTATGAACATGATTTCAGCATCACATCCATAATAACAAAAATTAGTAGCAGGAGTAAACCATATGGCCCCTCGAGCCTGCTCCGCCATTGAATAAGATCATGGCTGATCTTTGACCTCAGCTCCACTTTTCTGCCCGAACCCATATCTCTTCATTCCCTTAGGGGGAGAAATTTGGGGCGTTTTCTCCCAGGCACGACTTTTCGCCCAGGTGTGGTGCCACTAATGAATCCCGCAAAATTCCGTGGGGGTTCAGCATAACCGGTAGCGCCCTGCTCCGCTGTGCCGTCGATGACAACGCCA
Source organism: Pristiophorus japonicus (assembly GCF_044704955.1). Lineage (NCBI taxonomy): Eukaryota > Metazoa > Chordata > Chondrichthyes > Pristiophoridae > Pristiophorus > Pristiophorus japonicus. The sequence continues at coordinate 115,667,306 of NC_091982.1, read as the reverse complement.
TCGCCGTGTGCTTCGACCCGTTTTCATCCCACAGCGAAATTTCGGTAATGCCCCCTGAAGCCGCACGGGGCGATGCTCACGGCAGCATCAAGGGGCACGTACCGGTCTGTAGGCCGCTTGCGGGGCGAAATTTAAAGGGAAGGTTTGAAATCGAGAAACAATATGTTCGACTTGCCAGTCACGGCCCTTTGTAATAAAGGCCAACATACCATTTGCCTTCCTAATAGATTGCTGTGCCTGTGTGTTAACTTTCTGTGTTTCATATACAAGGACACCCAAATCTCTCTGAACACCAACATTTAATAGTTTCTCACCATTTAAAAAACATTCTGTTTTTCTATTCTTCCTACCAAAGTGAATAACCTCACATTTCCCCACATTATACTACATCAGCCAGTGTCTTGCCCACTCACTTTACCTGTCTATAATCCTTTGCAGGCTCTGTCCTCCTCACAGATTACTTTCCCACCTAGCTTTGTATTGTCAGCAAACTTGGATATATTACATTCGGTCCCTTCATCATTAATATAGATTGTAAATAGCTGAGGCTCCAACACTGAACATTGCGGCACCTCGCTAATAACAGCCTGCCAACCTGAAAATGACACGTTTATTCCAACTCTCTGTTTTCTGTCCTTTAAACAATCCTTTATCCGTGCTAATTTATTGCCCCCAACCCCATGAGTCCAGCGAGTGCTAACTGCACTGTTCATTGCCTAGGTGCATCAGCAGGGAGCAACTAGTCACTTGTGAGCACTAGTTAAAGCTAGCCTGTACCACTTACTGCTAGCCTGCACCTCTTGAAGGGGAGGTGCATTGTGGCTGGAGCAGGTGCTGGGGGTCATGCGGGCAGTGGATCTGTCCTGGGAAACAGTGAGGAATGGCACAACATGGGAGAGAATGGGCTCTAAGGTTTTTGGTTGCTTTACTAGAGGCCTTGGTGGAGGAGGTGGAAATTAGCAGACGGGGCTACGAGGCTCTGCAGACACACACTCAAAAAGCAGTGGGAACAAATAGTCGTGGAGGTCAGTGCCAGGAGTCAAGCCCCAAGGACCGGGATGCAATGCCACAAGAAGTTGAATGAGCTCACACGAGTGGTCAAGGTCAGTGAATGCATCTTCAAATGCCGTATCCTACCAACTGCATCACTAACCTCACACACTGCTCAATGCACCACATCCCATCACTCACCTACTGACAATTTTTGTTAATCAGAACTCAACCCTAACATTCATGTGCTTCACCTCACCCTCACACACTTAGCACTGCTGCAAGCCTCACACTCACATCTCACTGCTGGCACAGACTACCAGATATTCAGTCATGAGAGCTACATCACCCAAGCAGATTGCACAACAATCATTGAAATATTTCTCTCTCTGGCAGGACAAGGTGGCGTACAACCGGAGGCAGCAGGGGCTATCCATAGCGGGACAGGTTCACCTGCATGTCTAACCCCCATGGAGGAGATGTGCTGGCTATTATTGGAATGGCAATTGCTGAGCCTGTGGTCAACGGCGGGGCTGAATCAGTTGAAATGATGGTGTTAAGTATCGAATAACTCCACGAGGTTTAGTTCAGCATGATCTTACACCAGTTTATTTATTCTCAAACTGAGGATTAGAATCCTTGGCTGCCAACATTATATACACGGCTTGCACGTATCTGCCAGTGATCATTAGGACTCCAACAGTCACACCATCCGGTGGCAGGTAAAACCCAGTTAACATACAACACATCATTCCCCCTAAAGTCCTTGGTACAGGTTGTATTTAGAAGTTGAGACGGTCTGGGGCCTTCCACTCCCTGGTTGATCTTCTCAGTTCGAACCCAAGCTTGGGTGAGTTAGTGGGACCATTGCTGCATTGCAGAGCAGTCAGTCTGACATGACTGTCGGGGATGGTAGGTTCGTCTTCGTGAATGACACAAGGGTCAATTGATGGTTGGATGTGTGTTGATTGGTCGATGATAATGTCATCTTCAATTTGTTCTGGGTTGTCTGTGAATCGCAGTTTGGTTTGGTCAATGTGCCTCTTGCACTTTTGGCCATTTAACAGTTTGACTACAAACAACCTTTTCCCCTCCTTGGCCAAAATCGTGCCAGCAACCCACTTTGGATCATGACCACAATTCAGGAAAAACACAGAGTCATGAACAGCAATGTCACGTGATACGGCCGCGCGATCGTGGTACCATTGCTGCCGTTGCCTTCTGGTTTCGGCGTGATCATTGAGAGCCGGGTGTACAAGGGAGAGCCTGGTTTTGAGGCCTTTCTTCATTAACAGCTCGGCAGGAGGGACCCCGGTGAACGAGTGGGGTCTCGTCCGGTAACTGAGCAGAATGCGGGACAAGTGGGTCTGCAGGGAGCAGTGAGTCATGCATTTTAGGCTCTGCTTAATGGTTTGGACAGCCCACTCCGCTTGACCGTTAGATGCAGGTTTGAAAGGGGCAGACCTGACATGCTTGATGCCATTATGGGTCATAAACTCATGGAACTCCGAACTGGTGAAACACGGTCCATTGTCGCTGACAAGGATGTTGGGCAGGTCATGGGTGGTGAACATAGCCGGAGGCTTTCAACAGTGGCTGTGAATGTGCTGGATGACATGGTTATGCATTCAGTCCATTTGGAGTAAGCGTCCACTACCACTAAAAACATTTTACCGAGAAAGGGGCCGGCAAAGTCTATGTAGATCCCTGACCACGGTTTGGATGGCCATGACAACAGACTCAGCGGAGCCTCCACAGGTGCTTTACTCAGTTGCATGCAAGTGTTGCACTGATGCACGCATGACTCCAAGTACAAGTCAATGCCGGGCCACCAAAAATGAGACCTGACAATGGCCTTCATCATGACAATGCTGGGGTGGGTACTGTGTAAATCTTGCACAAAAGTTTCCTTGCCTTTTTTTGACATAACAACACAATTACCCCATAACAGACAATCAGACTGAATCGACAATTCATCTTTGCGGCGGCTATAAGGCTTAATTTAATCTTTCATTTCCCTGAGAATGGCAGACCAATTCCATTTAGGACACACCAGGCAGCAATTAATGAATAAGATATAATTGGCATCACGGAGACATGGCTCCAGGATGAACAATGCTGGGAACTCAACATCCAGGTGTATTTAACATTCAGGAAGGATAGACAGAAAGGAAAAGGAGGTGGGGTAGCGTTGCTGGTTAAAGAGGAAATTAATGCAATAGTAAGGAAGGACATTAGCTCGGATGATGTGGAATCTGTATGGGTGGAGCTACGGAATATCAAAGGACAGAAAACGCTAGTGGGAGTTGTGTACAGACCACCAAACAGTAGTAGTGAGGTTGGGGACAGCATCAAACAAGAAATTAGGGATACGTGCACTAAAGGTACAGCAGTTATCATGTGCGACTTTAATCTACATATTGATTGGGCTAACCAAACTGATAGCAATACGGTGGAGGAGGATTTCCTGGAGTGTATTAGGGATGGTTTTCTAGACCAATATGTCGAGGAACCAACTAGAGGGCTGGCCATCCTAGACTGGGTGATGTGTAATGAGAAAGGACTAATTAGCAATCTTGTTGTGCGAGGCTCCTTGGGGAAGAGTGACCATAATATGGTAGAATTCTTTATTAAGATGGAGAGTGACACAATTAATTCAAGACTAGGGTCCTGAACTTAAGGAAAGGTAACTTCGATGGTATGAGAAGTGAATTGGCTAGAATAGACTGGTGAGTGATACTTAAAGGATTGACGGCGGATAGGCAATGGCAAACATTTAAAAATCACATGGATGAACTTCAACAATTGTACATCCCTGTCTGGAGCAAAAATAAAATGAGGAAGGTGGCTCAACCGTGGCTAACAAGGGAAATTAAGGATAGTGTTAGATCCAAGGAAGAGGCATATAAATTGGCCAGAAATAGCAGCAAACCTGAGGACTGGGAGAAATTTAGAATTCAGCAGAGGAGGACAAAGGGTTTAATTAGGAAGGGGAAAATAGAGTATGAGAGGAAGCTTGCTGGGAACATAAAAACTGACTGCAAAAGTTTCTATAGATCTGTGAAGAGATTCGGGTGAATTTATAATGGGGAACTGTTGAACAAATACTTTGGTTCTGTCTTCTGTCTTCACAAAGGAAGACACAAATAACCTTCCAGAAATACTAGGGGACCGAGGATCTAGTAAGAAGGAGGAACTGAAGGAAATCCTGATTAGGCGGGAAATAGTGTTTGGGAAATTGATGGGATTGAAGGCCGATAAATCTCCGGGGCCTGATAGTCTGCAGCCCAGAGTACTTAAGGAAGTGGCCCTAGAAATACATTGGTGATCATTTTCCAACAGTCTATCGACTCTGGATCAGTTCCTATGGACTGGAGAGTTGTTAAAGTAACACCACTTTTTAAAAAAGGAGGGAGAGAGAAAACGGGTAATTATAGACCGGTTAGCCTGACATCAGTAGTGGGGAAAATGTTGGAATCAATTATTAAAGATGAAATAGCAGCGCATTTGGAAAGCAGTGACAGGATCAGTCCAAGTCAGCATGGATTTATGAAAGGGAAATCGTGCTTGACAAATCTTCTAGAATCTTTTGAGAATGTAACTGGTAGAGTGAACAAGGGAGAACCAGTTGATGTGGTGTATTTGGACTTTCAAAAGGCTTTTGACAAGATCCCACACAAGAGATTGATGTGCAAAATTAAAGCACATGGTATTGGGGGTAAAGTACTGACGTGGTTAGAGAACTGGTTGGCAGACAGGAAGCAGAGAGTCGGGATAAATGGGTCCTTTTCAGAATGGCAGGCAATGACTAGTGGGGTGCCACAGGGCTCAGTGCTGGGACCCCAGCTATTTACAATATACATTAATGATTTAGATGAAGGAATTGAATGTAATCTCTCCAAGTTTGCGGATGATACTAAGCTGGGTGACGGTGTGAGCTGTGAGGAGGACGCTAAGAGGCTGCAGGGTGACTTGGACAGATTAGGTGAGTGGACAAATACATGGCAGATGCAGTATAATGTGGATAAATGTGAGGTTATCCACTTTGGGGGCAAAAACACGAAGGCAGAATATTATCTGAATGGCGGCAGATTAAGAAAAGGGGAAGTGCAACTAGACCTGGGTGTCATGGTACATCAGTCACTGAAAGTTGGCATACAGGTACAGCAGGCGGTGAAGAAGGCAAATGGTACGTTGATTCATAGCTAGGGGATTTGACTATAGGAGAAGGGAGGTCTTACTGCAGTTGTACAGGGCCTTAGTGAGGCCTCACCTAGAATATTGTGTTCAGTTTTGGACTCCTAATCTGAGGAAGGACGTTCTTGCTATTGAGGGAGTGAAGCGAAGGTTCACCAAACTATTTCCCGGGATGGTAGGACCGACATATGAAGAGAGACTGGATCGGCTGGGCCTGTATTCACTGTAGTTAGAAGGATGAGAGGGGATCTCATAGAAACATATAAAATTCTGATGGGACTGGACAGGTTAGATGCTGGAAGAATGTTCCCGATGTTAGGGAAGTCCAGAACCAGGGGACACAGTCTAAGGATAATGGGTAAGCCATTTAGGACTGAGATGAGGAGAAACTTCTTCACTCAGAGAGTTGTCAACCTGTCTAATTCCCTACCGCATTGAGTTATTGATGCCAGTTCATTGGATATATTCAAGAGGGAGTTAGATATGGCCCTTACAGCTAAAGGGATCAAGGGGTATGGAGAGAAAGCAGGAAAGTGGTACTGAGGTGAATGATCAGCTATGATCACATTGAATGGTGGTGCAGGCTCAAAGGGCCGAATGGCCTACTCCTGCACCTATTTTCTATATTTCTATGTTTACGCTTGACAGTACAGGATCCTGGCTGGTCTAGGTCCTAATTTGGCGAGCTGTGACAGCTGACCCCTCGCTCTCGAAGGTGTCCATGACCAGCAGCAAGTCTGCGGGCTGCGGCATTTCCACCCCGGTTGTTTTCAGTGCCTGGTCTGTGGCGGATGACATAATCATAAGTGGATAATGTCAGAGCCCATCTTTGGATGTGGGATGAGGCATTGGTGTTTATACCTTTGTTCTCAGAAAACAATGAAATGAATGGCTTGTTGGTGCATTTTCTTAACCCCATATACGCATGCTAAAGCCTCTTTCTCGACCGTACTATAGGCTCTTTCAGTCTTAGACAGACTTCTGTATGCATTTGGTTAGAGTTTGCCTTATACATTGGCTTGCTGGAGCACACAAACGATCCCATATGATGAGGTTTTGCAGGCCAGCACTAACCGCTTACATGGGTAATTTATTGGAACATAGCAGGTTCCTGGCCTTCTCAAAGGCTCTGTCTTGAGATTTGCCCAAAACCCAGTCATTACCCTTTCTCAGCAACATGTGCAAGGGCTCTAGCAATGTGGTCAAACTAGGTAAAAAGTTACCGAAATAGTTGAGAAGACCCAGGAACAAATACAGCTCCGTCACACTCTGGGGTCTGGGTGCATTCTTGATGGCCTCTGTCTTCGAGTCCATAGGCCTAATTACATCTGCTGCAATCTTTCTCCCCGGGAATTTGACTTCTGTTGCCATGAAAACGCACTTGGAGCGTTTTAGCCTGAGTCCCACTCTGTCCAGACGACGTAGAACAGGTTGTGCAGGTATTCGGTGACATCGCGACCAATGATCAGGATATCATCTTGGAACACGACAGTTCTTGGGACGGACTTCAGCAAACTCTCCCTGTTTCTCTGAAATATGGCTGCCACCGAGCAAATTCTGAAAGGACATCTGTGGTATATAAACAGTCCTTTGTGCGTGTTGATGCACGTCAGTTTTTTCGATGATTCGACCAGCTCCTGTGTCATGTAAGCGGAGGTCAGGTCTAATTTGGTAAACGACTTCCCCCCCGCTAGCATTGCAAACAGGTTGTCAGCCTTGGGTAACAGTACTGATCCTGTATCGAGACTCGGTTGATTGTTACCTTGTAGTCGCCGCAGATCCTAACCGTGTCATCACTTTTCAACACTGGGACAATTGGACTTGACTGGTGATATGATTCCTTCCCGTTGAAGTCTGTCCAGTTCAATCTCGACCTTCTCCCTCATCATGTACGGAACCGCCCGAGCCTTGTGATGGACGGGTCTTGCATCCGGGCCTATGTGGATCAGCACCTTGGCTCCCGTGAAGTTGTCGATACCTGGTTCAAACAACGAGGGAAACTTGCTCAGCACTTGAGCACACGATGCGTCATCCACTGATGATAAGGCTTTAATATCGTTCCAGTTCCATTTAATTTTCTCAAGCCCACCCCTGCCGAACAGCGTTGGCCATTGCCTGGAATGATCCACAATGGTAAATCATGCACAACTCCATCGTACGATACCTTTACTGTCGGGCTGCCAATGACTGGTATGAGCTCTTTGGTGTAGGTTGCGTGAAAATTCGTATTTTTAACTCGTTGCCAATTGTTAAATATCGAATAACTCCACGAGGCTAAGTACGGTGAGCTAGTTCAAACATGACCTTACTCCAGTTTATTTATTCTCAAATTGAGGATTCAACATGGCTGTCAACATTATATACATGGCTTGCACGTGTCTGCCAGTGACCATTAGAACTCCGACAGTCGCGCCCTCCGGTGGCAGGTAAAACCCAGTTAACATACATAAAAGATGGTATCCTCATATCCTCTTCCCACATCCCACTTCCTTCTCATCCCACAATCTCTTCTGATTTATAAGCTGCAGATGGTGTAAGCATGCACCTCTTACTTTTCCCCCCGTCCCCTCACCACAACCTTACTCTTGTGCCTTTCTCCTTTCAGATACGCAAGAAGTGATACTTGACCAGGCAGTGGAGGAACAGCAAGAAGACAATGATGATGAAGGTGCACCATCACCTGATTTCACACTCGCAGCCACCAGCTCAGATACTGACACTACGCGTAATTTAGAGGATAGTATAGAGGTGGGATTTGCACGTGGTGAGACACCGGGCATGAGTGGCCTGCAGCATGTTCACACACAGGTTCTGCTGCTGAGGACTCAGAGGAGGACTTCAATGGGGCGGCCTTCAGAAGAAGGCTGATGGATGTGAACAACGAAATGCTTGGTGCATTGGAAAGCCTGAGTGCAATGTCAAGGAGCATGGAGGAGTCCAGCACCAAGTAGGCACAGGGCTTTACGCAGAGCTTGGAGCCCATCCTTTCCAGCGTGGAAGTGGTGGCCAACTTTGTTCATAAACTTGTGGAACCAACCATGATGCAGCCTCTGATGGCCGATGTCATTACTTCCATTGCAGCACAAGCAGCAGCCAACCAACGTCTGAGTGCTGCAGTGGAAGCTCAGACTGCTGTCATGAAGGCTGTGGATGGCAGTGTTCAAAGGGACTTTCAGGGTATCACAGCAGTCCAGCACTGCCTCTTACAACAGATTACTAGAATTGCTGAGGCACCGCCCCGGGAGAGTGGCAGTGGTTCCGTGGAGCACGAACCTACTGTCCTCTCGCGGGAAGACAGCATTTGTCCAGCCACCTCTCCCACTACCCTTGCTGTTGTCTGTCAGCCAATTATCCCAGAGCGCTCGGGGTCATCCTGCAAGGCCATCTGCCATCTCCCCTACTTAAAGCCAACAGCGTTTCACCAGCCGTGTTGCAGCCATTGAGGTAGCTCTGCATAGGAGCACACAGAAGACAGGTACTAAGGGAATGCACAAGGTTGATACTTTTGTATGCAATATGGCATAGTTTAATTTACAAATTTGGTTTAGAATGTTTGTTTTGTGGTGGCTTTTATTTTTGCCTTGTGGCCCAGTGGATGGTTAGTGACAGGGAAGGGAGGGTGTGGGTCTGTTGGTGAATGGGGAATTGAGGTAGCGGTTACTAGCATTGCATTTGGATGTGTTCTTCATGGACAACTCGGGCAGAAAGAGGCTGTCTGGCTCCTCCTCCCTGCCGCTTCCTCCTCCTCTTTCTCCGCTGCTCTCTGTATAACTGATGGCAAGGGCTGTGCTCTCATGATGGCAAGGCTGTGCAGCATGCAGCAGATCACTACGATTCTTGACACTTGCTCTGCCAAGTAATGCAGGGCTCCTTCAGAGCGGTCCAGGTAGTGGAAGTGTTGTTTTAGCTCCACAATTATCTGCTCTATCACATTTTGTGTGGCAGTATGGTTTCCATTGTAACCATGCTGTGCACCTATTGCTGCACCTAATGCACATTGGATTGTGTACCTGGAATCATCTGCCATGTCATCAGCAGATAGTCCTTGTCAGCCAATAGTTACTCTTGATTTGCCGTGGTGGTTGAAATGCAGATGGCACAGCGGACTGCCGCAGGATGAAGGTATCATGACTGCTGCCAGGATACCGAGCATTGACCTGCATGATTCGCTGCCTATGGTCGCACACCCCAGCTGGGCATTGAGGGAATGGAATCCCATTCAGTTCTGGTACATGGCGGAGTTGATGTGCAGCTCCCACAAAGCGATGCAGTCAATGGCTCCTGCAATCCTAGCGAAGCCTCGTGCTCACTCCGCCTGTTTGTCTCTGGAAGGAGAGAATGAAATGTAGTTAGTTCACTTTGAATAGAGCGCCTCAGTGACCATCCTTATGCAACAGTAGACAGCAAACTGCGAAATATTACAAATATCTCCAGCTCCAGCCACCATCACCCTCACAGCCAGTGGCAATGTGGTCCTCACCCTGCTCTGAGGTTGCAGTTGTGGCTGCAGCAGGTGGCAGATTTCAGTGAGGACGTCCTTACTGAAATGCAGACGTCTCACGCATTGATCCTCACTGAGGGTCAGGTAGAAGGATTGCGCCCTGAACACCCTGGGCGGATATGGCCTCCAGCTGAGAGGCCTTCCTTCTCCTCCCTCTTCAAGCAGCTTGTCCTGCTCTGTTTGCCCTCTCCAAGCCACACTGTATTCCAAGTGGAATTCCTACTAGTTTACCCATGTCTGGCAGCAAGTGGTTTCTGCAGATGTCTTGAAGTCAACAAAAGCTCTTTCAGCACCTGCCACATCATTTCCTGTCGACTTTTGCAACTTGAAACAACCACAGAAAACACCAACCACTCATACAATCACAGCAATAGCCAGAAGAAATCAACCAGCAATTAACCCCTAATTAGTTGTCGATCTCGTCAAATAGCGATAATGGGGATCCTTCGTGCTGCTGAACACGTGTTCGACAGTGTGAGGTTAAGAAAAGGCTTTAGCTGGAGAGTTGAGCTTCAAAATGGCTCCAATGGTGTCACGATATCACGAGCTGCTTCCTCTGCATATTACCGGCGGTTACTCACTGTGCACGTGCAGCGCATCAACATGGTGTCTGGCGTGATTCGCCCCACAAGTGTGCACACACTGCGGTGCCATTTTGGAGGTCTAAGGGTAATCATAGCGCCCAAAACAGGGATGTTAACAATCCTAATTTCACGTCCATAGAGTCAGTGATTTATATTATAAATAATATGCAGTCAATAATGTATATTATAAATACATAATATAGAATTAATGACATATTATAAATACATAATATAGTGCCAGTGATTTATATTATAAATATATATTGCATAATTGTAACTATAATTTAGCAAATTTTGATAAATTTTGACAATCTACATTCTAAATGAATCAATGGGTTTTAAATCGATAACTTCAGGTTATAGTCTTTCTCTTTTATGCACCATTAATTACACCATTTCAATTCTATCCACTGTTTAGGTTTTAGTTTGGTTTTTATTGCCTACCCAGAGGCTCTTGCACAGTTGCCGTGGGCACCTTTGTGGTCCATTTTATTTTTCTTCATGCTGGTCACTCTGGGACTCGACACTCAGTTTGCAGCTTCAGGTAAGAGTGACATCACTTCAGTTAACCGATCTCTCTCTATGTTTATAAAAGGAAGTATTGTTATGTTTATAATATAAGGTGAGAAATTCCTGTTGGTGATGTTAGTGGACGAATGCGCAGTGTTCGGAGCCGCAGAGTGTCCATAGTACTTGGTCTGCCCTCAAGTCCACCATAAGTAGCATCTGTGAAGAGAATCTTGGTTACTTGATTACTCTACCAGAACAAGGCTGGTTCGATGAGAGCAACTAGGAGATCCAGGAACTAATGAACCGCAAACACAAGGCATACTTGAACTGGAAACAATATCACAACTCAAGAGAAAGAAAGCAGATCTACAGGCAACTCAAGGCTGAGTTCCAACAAATACTCGTGACCTAAAGAAGACGGTGGGTGGAAAAAGTGCAGGAGATCCAGCAATTAGCCAGCAATCATGACGCGCATGGATTTTTTAGCGCAGTCAAGACCATCAATGGCCCAAGCACTCAAGAGCCAAGAACAGAGAGGTGCTCATCAAGGACAAAGAGGCAGTCAGTGCCCACTGGAAGGAGCACTTTGAAGATCTCCTTAACCAAGACTCTGTCTTTGACGTGAGTATCCTTGACTCCATCCCACAGCATGCTACCCGTCACCACCTCGACACAATCCCAGCCCGGCACAAAATTGAAAAGGCCATCCGACAACTAAAAAACAAAGGCCTCAGGAGCAGATGGAATCTCCGCCAAAGTACTAAAGCATGGCAGAGAAGTACTCTTGGCACGAATCCACAACATCATCTCCCTTACCTGGAAGGAAGAGTGCATGCCAGGGGATCTCAGAGACACCGTAATTGTGACCATCTTCAAGAAAGGTGACAAGTCCAATTGCAGTAGTTACAGAAGAGTTTTCCTGCTGTCTGCCAAAGGGAAAATTATTGCAAGAATCCTCAATTGTCTCCTCCCAGTGGCTGAAGAGCTCCTCCCAGAGTCGCAATGCGGATTCTGCCCACTAAGGGGCAGAATGGACATGATCTTCACCGTGCGACAATTCCAACCTCTGTACATGGCCTTCTTTGACCTCACAAAGGCCTTCAACTCTATCAACCATGAAGGATTATGGATGTCCTTCTCAAATTCGGCTTTCCTCAAAAATTTGTCACCATCCCCCGCTGACATGCAAGCCGTGATCCTTACCAACGGATCCACCACAGACCCAATACATGTGAAGACCAGGGTCAAGCAAGGCTCTGTCATTGCACCAACGCCCTTCTCAATCTTCCTCGCTGCAATGTTTCATTTCACCTTTAACCTTCTCCTCTGGAGTGAGTTAATCTACAGGACAAAGAGGAAACTGTTCAAACTCCATCGCCTCCAGTCCAGATCCAAGGTTATTCCAACCTCTGTCATTGAATTACAATATGCAGACGAAGCTTGCGTTTGTGCACCCTTCGTTGACACCTTCAATGAAGCATACGAGAGTCTGGGCTTCACATTAAACATTCGTAAGACAAAGGATCTCTGCCAACCTGGCCCCGCCACACAGCACTGCCCTCCGATTATCAAGATTCATGACGAGACCTTGGACAATGTGTACCGCTTTCCATATCTCGGGAGCCTACTATCAGTAAGAACGGACATCGATGGCAGTGTGCCAGTGCAGCCTTCGGTCGCCTGAGGAAAAGAGTGTTCAAAGACCAGGATCTCAAACCAGGCACCAAGCTAATGGTCTACAGAGCAGCAGTGATACCTGCCCTCCTATATGTTTCAGAGACAAGGACCATGTAGAGTAGGCACCTCAAAGCACTGGAGATGTACCACCAGCGCTGCAGCCGCAAAATCCTGCAAATCCATTGGCAGAATAGGCACATCAACATCAGTGTTCTCTCTCAGGCCAACATCCCCAGCATCGAAGCATTGACCACGCTCGACCAGCTCCAATGGATGGGCCACATTGTCCGCATGCCCGATACAAGACTCCCAAAACAAGCACTCTACTCCAAGCTCTGTCATAGTAAGCGAGTCCTAGGAGGGCAGAGAAAACACTTCAAGGACACCCTCAAAGCCTCCTTGAAAAAATGTAATATCCCCACCGACTCTTGGGAATCCCTGGCCCAAGACCGCTCAAAGTGGAGGTGAATCATCCGAGAAGGCACCGACACTTCGAGTCTCTTCGTCAGGGGCAGGCAGAAGACAAGCGCAAACAACGGAAGGAGCATACGACAAACCAAGTACCCCACCCACCCATCCCTTCAACCACCATCTGCCCCACCTGCGATCGCGACTGTAGATCTCACATCGGAATCATCAGTCACCTTAGAACTCATAGGAGTGTGGAAGCAAGTCATCCTCGACTCCAGGGGACTGCCTAAGAAGAAGAATGTTTCTTTGTGGCAATTCTCTGCTCACTGCCTTAATGGAGCATCAACCTATTTGTTTTAAATGGGTTGGCACCAATGCTCCCTTTAAGCTGTGCATCCGCAGGACCTCCCACACAGGCGGATCGCCGGCTTGTCATTGTGGAAAAAGTGCATCCGCGCGGTATTTTGAATGGGTCGTGCAGCCAAAAAATAAGAGGGAACATTGTTAATACCTGCGGTAAAGTAACATCCAGGAAACTGTCTCCCCAATATCTGGAAGAGTTCATAATATAATTTCTGTTAGATCTTTATTGCAGTGGTTTTGAACCTCATGTATCGGGTTATAATTCCTTTCCCTGTTCTTTTTCCCAAGCTCTACCACCTCACATTTCTCAGCTTGTGCCCTGGGTGTCTGAGGATAATAATTATACAGGTTGAGATACATCCCTAAAGGTTTCCACACAACAGAGTAACAGGAACGGGATGGGTTTAAATGCATGATTCAGAGAGTGGACTCATGGATAGAGGAAGCTGTCCTCATCTGCTCCTCTGGTCTGCAGGGCTTTGGTCTCTCCAGCGGTGGGTTTCTCTGGGACTGTGTAAATTATTAATTAATTACTGATTTCATTTAACTTTTTGTTTCATCAGAAACAATTAGAACATTCCTGCTGGACCAGTTCCCTAAGTTTCTGCGACCAAAGCACCTTTATCTGACAATTGGTGTTTGCTTGTTACATTACTTCCTTGGCCTTGTATGTGTAACCCAGGTATGTGGTCCTTCAACAGTTTGTGATGTCTTCTCATGTAGTGCTGGTTATAACCCTATGAAGTGATAAATTTCACAGGATTAAGTGATAAAGAAAGGGCCTTGTGAATTGGTCCTGTTGTTTTCCCAATTATTTAATACTAGCAGAGACCCACAAAACATTTGCAGTCAATTTAGTATCTCTGTTGCAACAGAAAGAAGATAAAAATTAGAAGCAGAAGTAGGCCATTCGGCCCCTCGAGTCGACTCTGGCATTCAGTAAGATCATGGCTGATTTTCTACCTCAACTCCACTTTCCTGCACTATCCCCATATCCCTTGATTGCCGTAATATCCAAAAATCACAACAACAACGACAACTTGTATTTGTATGGCAAGCCCCAAGTCGCTTCACGGAAGTGTTATAAGACAAAACAGATAAATTTGACACCGAGCCACATAGGAACAAAAATTTGACAGATGGAGTATATTGGAAAGTGTGAGGTCATGCACTTTGGCAGAAAGAATCAAAGAGCAAGTTATTATTTAAATGGAGAAAGATTGCAAAGTGCTGCAGTACAGCGGGACCTGGGGGTACTTGTGCATGAAACACAAAAGGATAGTATGCAGGTACAGCAAGTGATCAGGAAGGCCAATGGAATCTTGGCCTTTATTGCAAAGGGGACGGAGTATAAAAGCAGGGAAGTCTTGCTACAGTTGAACAGGGTATTGGTGAGGCCACACCTGGAATACTGCCTACAGTTTTGGTTTCCATATTTATGAAAGGATATACTTGCTTTGGAGGCAGTTCAGAGAAGGTTCACAAGGTTGATTCCAGAGATGAGGGGGTTGCCTTATGAGGAAAGGTTGAGTAGGCTGGGCCTCTACTCATTGGAATTCAGAAAAATGAGAGGTGATCATATCGAAACGTATACGATTATGAGTGGGCTTCACAAGGTGGATGCAGAGAAGATGTTTCCACTGATGGGGGAGACTAGAACTAGAGGGCAGAATCTTAGAATAAGGGGCCGCCCATTTAAAACTGAGACGAGGAGAAATTTCTTCTCTCAGAGGGTTGTGGATCTGTGGAATTCGCTGCCTCAGAGAGCTGTGGAAGCTGGGACATTGAATACATTTAAGACAGAAATAGACAGTTTCTTAAACGATAAGGGAATAAGGGGTTATGCAGAGCGGGCAGGGAAGTCGACCTGAGTCCATTATCAGATCAGCCATGATCGCATTCAATGGCAGATCAGGCTCGAGGGGCCATATGGCCGACTCCTGCTCCTATTTCTTATGTTCTTATGTTCTTAAGAAGAAATTACGGCAGATGACCAAAAGCTTGATCAAAGAGTTGGTTTTAAGGAGCATCTTAAAGGAGGAAAGAGAGGTAAGAGGCAGAGAGGTTTAGGCAGGGAATTCCAGAGCTTAGGGCCCAGGCAGCTGAAGGCACAGCCACGACTGGTTGTTCAGTTATAATCAGGGATGCTCAAGAGGGCAGAATTAGCGGGGTGCAGACATCTCGGAGGTTTGTGAGGCTGAAGGAGATTAAAGAGATAGCAAGGGGCAAGGCCATGGAGGGATTTGTAAACAAGGATGAGAATTTTGAAATTGAGGCATTGCTTAACCGGGAGCCAATGTAGGTCGGCGAGCACAGAGGTGGTGGGTAAGTAGGACTGGGTGCGAGTTATGACATGGGCTGCCAAGTTTTGGATGACCTCTAGTTTATGTAGGATAGAATATGGGAGGTCACTCAGCAGATTGGAAAACTACAAGTGTAATGCTCCTATTTAAAAAAGGAGGCAGACAAAGAGCAGGAAACTATAGACCAGTTAGCCTAACATCTGTGATTGGGAAAATGTTGGAATCCATTCCTAAAGAAGCAGTAGCAGGACATTTGGAAAAGCAAAATTTGGTCAGGCAAAGTCAGCATGGATTTATGAAGGGGAAGTCATGTTTGACAAATTTGCTGGAGTTTTTTGAGGATGTAACGAACAGGGTGGATAAAGGGGAACCAGTGGATGTGGTGTATTTGGACTTCCAGAAGGCATTTGACCACATAAAAGGTTACTGCACAAGATAAAAGTTTACGGGGTTGGGGGTAATATATTAGCATGGATAGAGGATTGGTTAACTAACAGAGAATAGAGAATCGGGATAAATGGTTCATTCGTTGGTTGGCAACTAGTAACTAGTGGGGTGCCGCAGGGATCAGTACTGGGACTCCAACTATTTACAATCTATATTAATGACTTGGAAGAAGGGACTGAGTATAATGTAGCCAAGTTTGCTGATGATAGAACAATGGGAGGAAAAGTAATGTGTAAAAAGGACACGAAAAACCTGCAAAAGGACATAAACAGGCTAAGTGAGTGGGCAAAAATTTGGCAGATGGTGTATAATGTTGGAAAGTGTGAGGTCATGCACTTTGGCAGAAAAAAATCAAAGAGTAAGTTATTATTTAAATGGAAAAAGATTGCAAAGTACCACAGTACAGAAGGACCTGGGAGTACTTGTGCATGAAACACAAAAAGGATAGTATACAGGTACAGCAAGTGATCAGGAAGGTCTATGGTCTCTTGGCCTTTATTGCAAAGGGGATGGAATATAAAAGCAGGGAAGTCTTGCTACAGCTTTACAAGGTATTGGTGAGGCCACACCTGCAATACTGCGTGCAGTTTTGGTTTCCATATTTACGAAAGGATATACTTGCTTTGGAAGCAGTTCAGAGAAGGTTCACTCGGCTGCTTCCGGGGATGAGGGGTGTTATGTCTTTAATACTCTTATGAATTACTCCACAAGGTCTAGTATTGTACTTGACCTGTTGTGACCTTATTCCCATTTATTGTAACTCCAGAGTGAGGCACAAGCATGGTGCGCAGCCTTTTAAACTGGGCCCTGCACACCTATGCAGGTGACCCTCAGGTCTCCCACCGCAGTGCCCTCTGGTGGCACACCTTATGTGACTATACTGTTAGTATACATGGTCTACATACATGACAAGGGGGTTGACTTATGAGGAAAGGTTGAGTAGGTTGAACCTCTACTTGTTGGAATTCAGATGAATGAGAGGCGATCTTATCGAAACATATAAGATTATGAGGGGGCTTGACAAGGTGGATGCAGAGAGGATGTTTCCACTGATAGGGGAGACTAGAACTAGAGGGCATGATCTTAGAATAAGGGGCCGCCCATTTAAAACTGAGATGAGGAGAAATTTCTTCTCTCAGAGGGTTGTAAATCTGTGGAATTTGCTGCCTCAGAGAGCTGTGGAAGCTGGGACATTGAATAAATTTAATACAGAAATAGACAGTTTCTTGAATGATAAGGGGATAAGGGATTATGGGGAGCGGGCGGGGAAATGGAGCTGAATCCATGATCAGATCAGCCATGATCTTATTGAATGCCGGAGCAGGCTCGAGGGGCCGCATGGCCTACTCCTGTTCCTATTTCTTATGTTCTTATGTTCTTATGAGTGCGTTGGAGTAGTCAAGTCTAGAGGTAACAAAGGCATGGATGAGGGTTTCAGCAGCAGAAGAGCTGTGGCAGGGTCGGAAACAGGCAATGTTATGTAGATGGAAATAGGCGGTTTTATTTATGCCATGGATATGTGGCTGGAAGCTCATTTCAGGGTCAAAATATGACACCAAGGTTGCGAAATGTCTGGTTCATCCTCAGACAGATGCTCGGGAGAGGGATGGAGTCAGTGGTTAGGGAACGCTGTTTGTGGTGAGGACCAAAGACAATGGCTTCGGTCTTCCCACTATTTAATTGGAGAAAATTTCTGCTCATCCAGTACTGGATGTTGGACAATTAATCTGACAATTTAAAAACCATGGAGAGGTCGAGAGAAGTGGTGGTGAGGTAGAGCTGGGTGTTGTCAGCGTACATGTGGAAACTGACAAAATACTATGCTTTTCTATTTTTCCCAAAGTGGATAACTTCACATTTCTCCCCATTATATTCCATTTGCCATGTTCTTGCCCATTCACATAGCCTCACTGTAACCCCTTGAAACCTCTTTGCATCCTCCTCACAACTTACACAATCTATCAATCACTGTCTTGAATATACTCGAGCTGGTCGAGTGTGGTCAGTGCTTCAATGCTGGGATGTTGGCCTGATAGAGAACACTGACGTTGGTGCGTCTATCCTCCCAGGGGATTTGCAGGATCTTGCGGAGATTTCTCCAGCGACTTGAGGTGTCTACTGTATATGGTCCACGTCTCTGAGCCATACAGGAGGGCAGGTATCATTACAGCCCTTTAGACCATAAGCTTGGTGCCAGATTTGAGGGCCTGATCCTCGAACACTATCTTCCTCAGGCAATCGAAGGCTGCACTAGCGCACTGGAGGCGGTGTTGGATCTCGTCGTCGATGTCTGCCCTTGCTGATAGTAGGCTCCCGAGGTATGGAATGCGGTCCACATTGTCCAAGGCCGCGCTGTGGATTTTGATGACCAGAGGGCAGTGCTGTGTGGCGGGATCAGGTTGGTGGAGGACCTCTGTCTTACGAATGTTTAGTGTAAGGCTCATGCATTCGTACGCCTCAGTGAAGATGTTGACGATGGCTTGGAGTTCAGTCTCTGAATGTGCGCAGATGCAAGCGTTGTCCGCTTACTGTAGCTCGATGACAGAGGATGGGACAGTCTTGGATCTGGCCTGGAGGTGATATAGTTTAGTTCCACTCCAGCGGGGAGCTTGTTGAGCGTGAGATGGAGCATTGCAGCGAGGAAGATCGGGAAGAGGGTTGGTGCAATGACATAGCCCTGCTTGACCCCGGTACGACTGTGGATTGGGTCTGCGGTAGATCCGTTGGTCAGGATCACGGCTTACACGTCGTCATGGATTAAGCAGAGGATGGTGACAAACTTTTAGGGGCAGCCGAAACGCAGCAGGATGCTCCATAGTCCCTCATGGTTAACAGTGTCAAAGGCCTTTGTGAGGTCAAAGAAGGCCATGTGCAAGGGTTGGTATTGTTCTCTGCATTTCTCTTGCAGTTCATGTCTGTGAAGATCATGTCCGTTGTACCCCGTAGCGGACAGAATCCGCATTGTGACTCCAGGCTGAGCTCCTCAGCCACAGGGAGAAGATTGTTGAGGAGGACTCTAGCGATGACTTTCCCAGTGGCCAACAACAGGGAGATTCCTCTGTTGTTGCCGCAGTCGGACTTGTCCCCTTTTTTTAAAGATGATCATGATTACAGCATCTTTGAGATCTCCAGGCATGCACTCCTCCTTCCAGATGAGAGAAATGAGGTCATGTATTCGAGCCAATAGTGCCTCTCCGCCATACTTTAGTGCCTCAGCCGGGATTCCATCTACTCCTGAAGCCTTGTTGTTCTTGAGCTGACGGATAGCCTTTTTTACCTTGTGCAAGGCTGGGGTTATGCTGAGATGGTGGCGGGTAGCATGCTGCGGGATGGAATCAAGGACACTCGTGTCAAAGGCAGAGTCTTGATTAAGGAGATCTTCGAAGTGCTCCTTCCAAAGGGCACTGTCCCCCTCTTTGTCCTTGATGAGTATCTCCCCATTCTTAGCCAGCAGTGGGGCAGGGCCTTGGGACGTAGGTGGATTTGCGTGCAGTGAAGAATCCTCGCGCATCATGGCTGTCGGCCAGCTGCTGAATCTCCTGTGCTTTCTCCATCCACTATCTATTCTCAATATTCACAATACTCCAAGTGCAGTCTCACCAGGGCCCGACATAATTGCAATAAGACATTTTTACTCC